>NC_079164.1:63791686-63949186 GCF_947568905.1 Ostrea edulis
TACTGAAGATGTGCATGTGGGATGGATTTTGATTTTCTACAATTTTTTAGAAAATTACATGTTGCTGAACTTAGTCTATTTGGAAATTAATATTCTATGGAGGGTACATAATTTGTCTGCCAAACCCCTCCCACAGTTTTCAAGCGAGGACCTTCTTATTTTGTGGAGTGTTTGTTTAGGTACTGAAGATGTGCATGTGGGATGGATTTTGATTTTCTACAATTTTTGAGAAAATTACAGGTTGCTGAACTTAGTCTATTTGGAAATTAATATTTTATGGAGGGTACATAATTTGTCCGCCCAACTCCTCCCACAGTTTTCAAGTGAGGACCATCTTATTTTGTGGAGTGTTTGTATGGGTATTGAAGATGTGCATCTGGGGAAGGATTTTGATTTTCTTCCATTTTTGAAAAAATTACAGGTTGTTGAACTTGGTCCATTTTGAGGAAATCTCGATTTTTAAG
Source organism: Ostrea edulis (assembly GCF_947568905.1). Classification (NCBI taxonomy): domain Eukaryota; kingdom Metazoa; phylum Mollusca; class Bivalvia; order Ostreida; family Ostreidae; genus Ostrea; species Ostrea edulis. The sequence continues at coordinate 63,792,151 of NC_079164.1, forward strand.
CTAAGACCCTTTGTTCATATGAAAGTTTGTCACAGCCTCATGATGGGTGATACTACCTGAAGCAAAGTTATACAAATTATAGCACAAGAAAAACACCCTATGTAAGCATTTCACGAGCGTATTATGTACTGTTTGCGGTACTCTTGTAAATGTAATTACCGGTAGTAATTATCAAAAACACAGCAAATTTCATATTGAATTCCTAGAAAATCAGATAGCAAAATAATGGGAAAATCTGTATTTTGTCGTCTTTTCGTTATTTCGAATCAAAAAGTCGCTTATTATCGTTTTGTCATCTTTTCGAGGCAAACGCCAAGCAAAAAGACGACAAATTAGGTCACTAATTTGCGGGTTTTGTTTGTAGTCTTTTTGCCTGTAATTTGTCATCTTTTCGTTATTTTGAGGCGAGAAGTTGCTAATTATCATTTTGTTCTCTTTTTGTTTAGCGAAAAGACGCCAAGCAAAAAGATGACAAATTAGGTCACAAATTTACAGATTTTATTTGTTGTCTTTTCGCCTACGTTTTGTCATGTTTACGACTTTTTGTTTTCTCGTCTTTTCGTTATTTTGGGGCGTCTCGAAATAACGAAAAGACGACAAATTGTAAAGTGGCACAAATCAGCCACCATACTCTAGAGAGATTGTCAAGTTTGGCCAGAGTTGATCTATCAGTTGGTCTTGCTGAGCTAATATTTTGATATCATGCTGCCACTATGTTGATGTAGTTGAAACATTTTAGGTCACCCGAGTCACTCAGGTAACCTATTGCTATCTGTTTTCATCCATCATCATGGGATATGCTTTGGTCATAAACTTTTGAACACTTTCAGCTCTTTCTCTTGAATGGCTAAAGCAGTTCTAACCAATTTTGGTATATAGCATTTATGAGTAAAGGGGAACGTAACAGAAATAGTGAACTTCATGGACCCTATCTCCCAGGGGACCAAGTACAAAACCATCAAAATTAATTCAATCTTCAAAAATCTTCTTCACACCTGAACACCAAGCAGTCCAACTGTTTGCACGATTATAATAAGCAATGAGTCCTTTACCAAAATTGTACAATTCATATTGAAAATACATGGTATCTTTGAAAATCTTTACTTTTGGACATCTAGGACGCTGAATGTTTGCATGATTATAGTGAGCATCGAGTCGTCTACTAAAATTGTGAAATATACAAGTACACTACCCACCATAAATAAGTATACACATAAGCTTTTTTATACATTTTGGCATGAAATATATTCAATATAATAAAAGAGAGCTGAATTCAATATGTATAACTTTCAATTTATCTCAGTAAAATAATCAGTTTAAGGGTACAACTTCAATATATGTGAAACAATAATGGACATTCAATGTTTTTGGCAGTCTGTTAAATTGTGATATTGGTTTATTTACTGTGAAAAATCAAAGGGTCTTGTAAATTTAAGTACACATCAAATACACAATAATATGTATTAGTAATTAATTTGAAATGGTTTCAAGTTGAAAATCTGCATAATAGTTCTTTTTAGAAAATTTTAAAAAATTAAATATTTTAATAAAAAATAAGGATATATAAAATTCTAACATCATCTATTTATATGTAAGAGCAATGTATTTTGCATCAAAAAATCTGTATCAGTGATGTAACCCATATCTTATATCACCGTGTACAATGCCACATGAGGGGACCGTGATCGGTGTAGCGCGGGGATGTGAATTCGAAGCGAAGAAAGTAGGTCAATAAGTATTCAAAGACTGATTGTGTTTAATCAAAATAAATCTAGATAGCCAAAAGTATTGCACGGAAGACAGTGGTTATTGGCAAGCTAGCACTAACAACTGGGGAGTTTAGAACTCTTTGGAAATACCCAAACACTTCGACAATATACAAGTAGGGTAGGCGCCGGGTATATTTTTCGGTGTATTTAATGAGAAATCTCCACTCCTACTGCATAAACTCCAAAGTTTTTTTGACCAGAAACATTACCTTTGAATGGGACTCAATATTCGACTGAAAAAACCAACACAAAATCATGATATGCCGAGTATTTGACTGAAAACCCTGTGTGGCGTAGGGGGGTGAAAATCTTGTGGCGTAAGGGGGCCGAGAATCCTTTTAACGTAAGCAAAGTTTCTCACTAAAATACACATCTTCAGCACAGCGAATATTGTCTTTATTCAAAATTATATGGAAAAATCTCAAATTATTTTGTTCAAAGGGAACCCAAGTGTATGATTGACTGTTATCTATATGTTTAAACTTATGTGTGTTTTGCAGAGTAAAACTGATTGCATGTAGAGGATATGATGGAATCCCAACCAACCAAGCACATATATACGATTTGTGTGAGAAATATTAAATGCGTCAAAATCAAACTTAAGACATTTTTCACAGTGCAATACTTTTGGCTATCTAGATTTATTTTGATTAAACAGTCTTTGAATACTTATTGACCTACTTTCTTCGCTTCGAATTCACATCCCCGCGTTACACCGATCACGGTCCCCGCATGTGGCATTGTACACGGTGTATATGCACAAGCAACTTATTTTGGTGAGTGTATACTTATTTATGGTGGGCAGTGCATGACTCCAACATCATTAAATGAGCAAGCAAGCATGGAATTCTCTACCAAATATTCCTACCATAGGAGTTTGGGCCCTATGGCAAATTACCTATTGACACATTAGGAATATTTGTGATTTTTAAAATTTCATGCACATAAATCACAAGCTTTGGAAAATGTGATGCAATGTACTCAGGTGACCGTTAAGGCCCATGGGTCTCTTGTAGATGAGACAAAATTTTCTTTCTGGATTGCAATTTTCCAATACACATATTGATATAGTTTTTGTCAAGTAATCAACGAGATCTTTCTTGTTGAATATAGTTTCTTTGTATCCTATTGGTGTCCATCTTGATAGAAATGCACTTTCCATCACCCTCATTAGCAACCACCACCCATTTTTAAAAAAATTACCCAAAACAATAAAAATCAAGTGTAATTACCAATTTTGAGTATGCTGATTTCAAATCTGGATTCCTTTTACTTCAATTTCTTATAGAAAATGAGGTATAGTGTCTTAAACACCCCTACCGTCAGGTTGCCAAAAACGGAAAATGTTTCATTTCGCATCAAAAAGTGACCCAACTTTATTTCTTGAAACACCATTACCCAAAACAATAAAAAGCAGGTGTAATTACCAATTTTGAGTATGCTGAATCCACTATTCTGAATTCCTTTTACTCCATTTCCTTACAGAAAATGAGGTATAGTGTCTTAAACACCCCTACCGTCAGGTTGTCAAAAATTGAAAATGTTCCATTTCACATTAAAAAGTGACCTGAAAGTTATTTCTTAAAATAAGGCATACAAAAGAAAAGGAAAACAATTAATACTAAATTGTTCCATGAACATTCTTAGTTGTTTTGGAAAGAATATATCTCACCTCTGGACTTCACAGATACAGGAAAGGAAGAGGAATACGGAGCGGATCAACGATCTTAAATTTAATCAGATTGGGCCATAGCCTAATGAACTGATGAACAGGAGCAAAAGTAAAATTAATAGGAAAACTGATTTATTAAACATCAGCAAGTCTTTCCCGAGAATTTCTGGTAGAGCTGTGGGGGGGGGGGGGGGGGGGGGGATTATCAGAATTTACCGAAACAGTGGACTCTCTGGCCAGTCTGGGGGCTAAGCTAGTTGCATCAGAACTGACAGAAGCAGAACTCTCTGGCCAGTCGGGGGCTGAGTGGTATCAGAATCTATTATTTATTTATTTTTATTTTTTCAAAATTCAGAAATTTAAAAACTGCATGATCAGATTTTTTTTGGTAACACTAATTAAATTATTGTCCCTTTATTGCGATGACTCTTCAAGAACAAACCATGATATTAAAAAAAATGGAATGAAATGATAGATAGATAAATAAATAAAATATTTGTAAGTTACTTTATTTATCTGTAAGTAAGTCACTAAGTGTAACTAGTGGCAGTGCAACTTGCAAGTGAAAATTGCACCATCTGTAGCTTATGACCCCTTTTGCCTTGCCTTGTAATTAATATTGTTGAAAATTTGGCAAATAGCACTTTTAACCCCCCAGTCCATACCCCACTTTTCTTTAAACGTTAAAAATCCAGCTAATTCAGTGAGGAAGAAATGTCACTACCATATTTCGAATTTCCTCTAGACTATATCAAATTAAATACCGCACTGCTATCAGTCACAGATTGACACTGGTAGGGGTATGGGGACCTGGTCTGTGAGTGTGATGGAAAAGATTCTGATGAAAATAAAGATTCACTCATCATTCAGAAATGTATAAACATTGTATTATTGTATACCACCGGTACGTTGTGAGTACCTTAATAATGGGAGTTATCTTTCCTTGGATATCTAAATCAATCAAATACTATATGAACACGGGAAATTATCGTCCATGTTTGACCTCAGTATAATTTATTCATGCATAAAATGTATTAATATGTCACTCTTTGTCGCGTATTTCACCGTTAAGTAAATGTTTACATATACTCGCTCTGCTTAATCACTTCAATCTCAGTGGGATTTTCTGGAATGTGCCTAATCACGTGAGATACGCTAAATATAGCTATTTTAGATCCGAACGATCAACTTCGCATCATTCGTAGACTCTAGGTTTATCCATACTAGCCCGTAAAAAATAGGGTGGAACCTCGTCCCACTTTTCCTGTAGAAATAAAAATAGAACATGACGCGCCACCTAGCGAGCGTGGTTGTTGCTACCCTCATTGGCATTCTGGGTAGTGAGAAGCAAAGACTCCGAATCTTTTCTTTTACAATCAAGACATCCTCCAAAACTTCATACAAAACAGTATTGACAATGACTATATTCTGCACCAGTGTGTGATGAACAAGCAAATAATGGGTACTGGCCCTGCTTCATCACATTTGTAAAGTCCTAGCAAAACTTTAAATAATGTTTCAACATTTCTTATCCGAAATGGTTTACAAGGCATCATTCGGGAAATAAATAGTTAAAGGCTGGCTCTCTTCTACTTGAAGTTGTCATTTGAAATTTGTTCTAAAACTTCAAATGTTAATTGATATTCCAGTTATCGGGAAAATCCACTCTGGAGTCAACCACAGAGTAACGGTGCACTGTTTGACAGTGATCACAACCTTACTTTTTTATTGTTGTGCTTGTCTCTTGATCTCATGCCATATAGCTCAGCTGCTGTGTTATGTATGAAAAATAAAACCAACATGACCATCATTGTCATGTTTTTTGTTGTTTGTTTTATTATATCAAAGTCTTGCATGTACAATTGTTTCAATTTTACGATAAAAAGCAGAGTTCATAAAACACTGCTTTGTACGAAAACAAATGATGAAGATCAAACATATCTTTTAAAAACGAGAGGCCCATGGGCAACATTACTCACCTGAGCCCCCCAGCCCATAAATATTTTCCCTATATATTCGCATGTAAAACTTTGATCCCTAATATGGCCCCATCCTACCCCTGGGGGCTATGATTTAACAAACTTTAATCTGCTCTATATCAGGAAGCTTTCATGTAAGTTTCTACTTTTCTGACCCAGTGGTTCATGAGAAGATTTTCACTAAATATTTGCAGGTAAAACTTTAATTCCCTAATGTGGCCCCACCCTACACCAAGGGGCCATGATTTTAACAAACTTGAATCTGCTCTATGTCAGGAAGCTTTCATGTAATTTTCAACGTTTCTGGTCCAATGCTTCTTGAGAAGATGATTTTTAAAGATTTTCCCTATATAATTACATGTAAAACTGATCCCCTTTTGTTACCCCACTTTAAAGAAGGTTTGATGTAAATTTGAACTTTTCTGACACCCCCCCCCCCCCCCATTTTTGTCTTTTCGTGATCATCTCCCCTTTGAAAGGGGCATGGCCCTTCATTTGACGAAACCTGAATCCCCTTCACCCATGGATGATGAGTACCAAGTTTGATTGAAATTGGTCTAGTGGTTCTGGAGAAGATGAAAATGTGATTTACAGACAGATGGACAGACAGACAACGTACAAAAGGTGATCAGAATAGCTCACTTGAGCTTTCAGCTCAGGTGAGCTAATACAGTATATACACATGCAACAATTTAAAAGTTCAGAAAGAAAATCCAATTCCAAGGCACTACATGTATGTGTCCTAAACTGCATGTACATACATGTACACATTTTAAAATTAGGTGCATTTGTTCCAAATCTTTCTAAACCTTTATACATAATGCTTTTGAAAATATTTCGTATAAAATGTATCACTTTTACTTCTATAAGAAATGAAATTGCAATCAATGAAACATTGTACTTTCCATTTATTATACAAACACATGTAATGTTATAATGAAATGAAATGCAAATGACGAGATCATCACAATGTTAAGACATTCCTCTTCTGCCCCCTCTGAACCCCCGATTTCCCCTATTCCCCCGGCCCCTTCCTCTCCCCCCTGAGCTGTGATCATCTGACCAACCCCCTTGAGAACCACTGCCTCCTTTGAATCCACTGTTCCGAGGTCCACTATTATTAAAGTCACTATCACCTGGTCCTTGGTTCCAATTTCTTTTGCGATTGAATGAATCTGACTGATTGAAATTCCCATCATTGCGATTTCCTCTACCACCACCACCACCTCCTCCTCGTCTTTCATTCCATCCTCCCCCTCCTCTTCCTCTTCCACCCCTGCCTCCTCTACCCCCTGTATTTCCACCAAAGTTCTGATCATACATAGGATCACTGTCCATTTGAAAATTGCCACCATCAGATCCCCAATTTTCCTGCATGTTATTATCATTTCTCCACTGCTGCCCAGAGTTATCACTCCAACGATCATCCTGGTCCCCTCGATTCTGAAATCTCCCACCTCTTCCACCGCGAAAACTTTGCTGATTTTTGTTGTCCTGTCTAAAATCAGTATCGGTGCGATAATCGTTATCTTCGTGGAAGTTGTCCTGGCCACTAAACTTGTCAGACTGCTTTCTGTTTTGTCGCCATGAATTTCCCTGCATGTTATTTCCCTGCATGTTATTCGCGTTTTGGAAAGATTCTGGGCCAAATTGTCCACCTGTCAGAAGTTCATGTACAATTTTTTAAAAAGAATTCCAAAATGGATATCTTAGAAAAATGTACAAGTATTAATCAGATCATTTCATGTTATTGAGTGTTGTGTGTGTATACACATTTGTATTTGGATATAGTTTTAGTAATGAATGAAACATGTGTAATGTGCTGTAGACATATTACATTTGACAGTGTATTCTATTTAGCACCTTTTGCAGAAAGCAGCTACCACTAAACAGCTACCACTAAATAAAATACATTGCTAAATGTCTTGTGTACATGTTTTTATATAGCACATTTTGAAAGCGATAAATTAAATCTTTGCTAACTTGTTAAAAAATCAATTTCCGCCAAATATCATACACGCTTTAAACATAATACATTTACAGTAATTCCCTTTTATACATTGTAACTTAATTTCCGTGTTTTATACAAAATTGATCCGACTCAAAAACAAAGTTCTTGTGAACAGTTCTATACAGACCTTGGGATGAACAAAATGAATGTTTCTGAAAATTCACGCCACTGAATAATCGAATATCACAGAAATAAGATATCACAAAATATCAATGATTTTAACACAATACTCTTACCTTGATTTCCTTGAAATCTTGGTGGGTTATTCATGGGGCCAGGACCCTGTTTAGGGAACATCTCTCTTTGGTCTGGACCTGAAAACGGCATGTTATTCATTCCACCAAAGTTCCTAGGGTTCATGTTGCCAAAATTTCCAGAATTCATGTTCATTCCACCTGGACCCATGTTCCCTTTCATCATGCCTCCAGAGTCCATGTTTTCCTTCATGAAATTCGGATTTGTTTTATTCGGAGTCATGCGCATATTCCCAGGACCACTGTTGCCCATTCCATCTCTCTTCTGCATTGGTCCTTGGTTGAATGAGCCCCTGCCTTTATTTGAATCTCCAGGTGGCATATTTCCCATCATTCCACCCATGTGTCCATGACTTGGATTTAACCTATTGTCATAGTTACTGTTAGAATTCATTTCCTCATTATTGTAGTCCTCCTCCTTCCACCCCTCGTCATTGTTCCTTCTACAGAGTAAAGACAACTAAGCATTACATGCCTTCTACAGAGTAAAGACAATTACATGTAAAATCAATGTGCATAATAACAAGTGCATGCATGTGGGTGCCAATTTTCAACTTGCTCTCAATTGGAAGACAACACTCCCATATTTTGTGTAATAATCCCACCTCCACTAAATCTGGGGTATCCTTACATGTATATATTAGTCATCCATACTCAAATTTAAACAACCACCAACCATCCCCTGAATTTACTGATATCATTTTAATCTCTAGTCTTAAATCCCCCCCCCCCCCCACAGATACGATGCTCCACCTGTCTCTGTCCCTTCCCCGGTTTCGCCTGTCTTTTCTATTATTGTTGTCTTTATCCCAGTCTCTATCAAAGTCACGTCGTCGCTTGGAATCCTCTTTTTCCATTTTTGGTAACTTGTTTGTCATCCAAGCCCGCTCAAAGTCCCACGGAATGGGCTTGGCGTAGGGTATCTTTTTTATTGGCATTCTAGGTTGTTCCTGTTGTTTGAAGAAGCTTTCATCTGCAGACCAGTCCAGACCAGGTATAGATGGCAGATCTTCTACTTCTGCTTGTACTGAAACACCAAGAGAAATTTTGCCTCCTTCATCCTTTCCATAAACATAGCATTATCATTACTCAATGTTTATTTATTTAATAAAAATGTTACGTGAATATGTGCATACATACATTTCACCTTGGTTTCATTTATCATTTTACCACCCCCTACATTATTACCTCCTTGTCAGTCCTCAAAACTGGGCATGTACAGGTATATGCATTAAAAAAATTAAAAAAGTACTTTGATTTTGTCAGTCTTACTGAAACGCCACAAGTACAGTGTAAACGTCTGACTTTTGTACAATCCTTAATGTGAGCAAGGTTTTAAATTGACACTTGTAGTTCGAGGTGAAATTTTCGAGATCTTTTAAATGCTTCATACACGGGTGCCCCAATAGCATATAATTCAAAATGTCTTTAACATTGAAGGGTACAATAAAAAAAATTTATTGTCTATTTGAGAGTTGATACTTTGAGTAATATGGAAAATGCAAATATATGTGGAAAATGCTGGAAATTCACTCTAAGGCTTCAAGTCTACTGTCCTCGCACTAGTCAATTTCTGGCAGGACAAGTAATTCAGATATTTTATTACCACCCACGCACTAGTCAATTTCTGGCATGACAAGTAATTCAGATATTTTATTACCACCCTTGCACTAGTCAATTTCTGGTAAGACTAGTAATTCAGATATTTTATAACCACCCTCGCAGTAGTCAATTTCTGGCAGGACTAGTAATTCAGATATTTTATTACCGCCCTCGCACTAGTCAATTTCTGGCAGGACTAGTAATTCAGATATTTTATTACCACCCTCGCACTAGTCAATTTCTGGCAGGACAAGTAATTCAGATATCTTATTACTGCCCTCGCATTAGTAAATACCTGGCAGGACAAGTAATTAAGATATTTCCAAAAAGGTGAATGCCAAACCTTGATAAGCATTCCTACCTTCCTCACTGGTGGCTAACATCTGTCCACTTGGAATCTGTCCCATCCCAGGAATTAGGGGACCAGCAGTGGCATCAGGGTCTACAACAAAAAGAAAACAGTTAACCACAACGAATACAACAAGAATGGTCACCTGAGGTACACAAAACAAACTTAAAAGCATGTTGATTGTGTATTACTTGAAGTGGAGTCAGTTAACTTCTAATATTTGTCATTATAAAATTATGGCCTGGACAAATATTTCTATTGTATTATCAGTGACCTTGATCTTGGCTGCATGATCATTGTTCAGGGTTACAATACACTGTCTCGTTATAAGCAACCATTCCACTAACATTTCTACCACTGACCATGACCAACTGACCTTAATCCAAGGTCACAAAGTTTTGTTCCATTGAAATGTTTTGAACTTTTTGTTACCAACTTCCATGACAATGACCTGAGTTTGGGGTCATGACACATTTCCTGCTAGTAACCTTTTTGCTAAGTATTACTGTTTTTAAAACATCTTTCAATTTCAAAGTTAAGACCTAGAAGAGACATTCTAACAATTTATCCATGACCTTCACCTTAGTAAAATTACCTTGGTTCAGTCATGACACTATCTAAATTGGATTCAGGATTATGACACAACGACCTTTGTGTTAAGTATGAACCTCTACTATACAAATATTTTTAACAACTATTAACTACCAACTTCGACAACACATATGGTAATTAGATATCCTTTTGACGGCAAGCATTACAAAAGAACCCTGCTTTGTGTTAACTTCTAAGTCCATAACTCTTTCAAAAATAGGTCAAGAAAGCCCAAACTGAACCTTGATCTGTAACCCAATAAGTCGATAGCTATAGGGAGAGCCTAAAGTCAAAAGTCTGGAAAAAACTGTTAAATCCCTGAAATATGCTAAGTTCAAGATCCATAACTTTTTTAACAAGGCGTGTTTGTGAAATACTGATGCCCCCAGATTACAACAAAGTAGAACCAAGTCAAAGGTCAATGTTAAGATCACAAGGTTAAAGATTTTGGTGTCAATAAATACACATACCATATATGAAAGCTCCACCTCTTATTGTATTAAAAAATATGACCAAGGTTAAAGTGGGGTATTTTTTTTTTTGCCACAGACAAACAGACAAGCCAAAAACTTTGCCTCTGAAACTTCGATTCCAGGGGCATAAAAATAGGTCAATAAAGCCTACATTCAAACTGTAACCCATTGATGCATAATTTTTCAATAGCTGCAAAATATAGCTAATAACCAAAAAGTCTGGAAAACTGCCAATGCATGCAGACACAAGCTGATCACTATAGGGATCCTGACTATCCACACAGCCCAATAACAATGTAATTACATTAGGGTTATTGCAGAAAATACACTTATCTTGAAACAGAAGAATGAATGTTGAATTTGATGGTCAAATAGAACTCTTCAGATATACAATGTATATAGCACTCTAAGTTACTGTGATTAAGGTCCCCTACCAAATTCGGCCAGTTCATGCTCCGAGCCTCCAGGGAGAGTGTTCAGGTTATACCTGTCCCTCATCCTGTCCCCTGGTCTGTTCCGTGTCCAAAATTTCCTGCAAAGTATCCAAACAATTGTCTAATTATTCATACTGATCTTGCATAACTGGGTACTGGTGCATGTACGCTGCAATTCAAATCTCTGCTTATCAGTTTTTATAAAGGAAACTATTACAAGTATATCTATAACAAAGAGTATGGGGCATAAATTTCAATACCTCTTTATCAGTTTACTGGGATATTTGCATTATAATTTTTCATTTTCATAAATATTGTTTGCACTTACGTTGAGTGGTCATTGGAACCAGTGGCAAGAATATGACCCATAGGATGCCATGCTAAACTCCACACCATTCCTTCATGAGCTTCTTCCATGGAACCAACTTCTCTGTCAAGTCTAAATTACAATATTATGACACAGAGTTACAATATCATGCAGCAATTTATTGCTCTTCTCTAAGCAAACTTTTAATTTTTCGTTAGAGTCTGAAAATTCGAAGAGGTTTATATCTGGTGCTGATATAATTACTCAAATCCTTCAAATGTGAGTTTTTATTTTACCAAGCTAATTTACTTATACATTGTACTGTACCTTTTGCTTGTGTGGAAATTGAATACACATCAAAGATATTTTGTTTAAGTGTTTAGAAATCTTGTTTATTTTTTATGCTCCCTCTTTCATAGCTTTATAACAAAATGAAACAGATGTAAAACACAGAACAAACCCCATGTTCCAGAACATCACAGCCCCATCGGATCCTCCACTCACAAATAAGCCTTCATGTATCGGATGCCATGCCACGGCTGTAAATATAGAAGGTGAAAAATCTCCTACACTTCATAACATATGTAAAGGTAAAAAATCTCCTATACTTCATAACATATGTAAAGGTGAAAAATCTCCTACACTTCATAACATATGTAAAGCATGGCAGTTTTGTACACGTGCATAACTATTGAATTTTCACAGTACATTTTAAACTTTTTCATTTGGGAAAATTCAGATCCAACAACAGTATTGCTATCTGCATAACATACACCCATTAGTCCTTCAGCGCAATATCTGTATCCATGATGAGAAAAGGTCCAGAAAACTATTTGACCTATTTTTACCCTCAAGGAGGTCATGATGCACCAATCAAGTTGAAATGTGAACTGATTATGTATTCTTCTGAGAAAGAGGTTGTGACAAAATTTCAAGGCAATACCTGTATTCATAACAAAAAAATAATCTGGAAAACAAAAATAAGGTTTTTCTACTAACTGATACTATGACATTGACCTTGAGAAACAATAGGCATTCTCAGCTTGGCATAAGGTGTACGTGTACCAAGTTTGATGGTCCTAGCCCCAATCGTGCAGTCTGTATCCTGTCTACAAGGCTTTTCCAAGTGATACTACGACCTTGACCTTGAAGAACAAAAGGCATCCTCCACTTGACATGAGGAGTATGTGTACCAAGTTTGACGGTCCTGTCCTCAATAGTTCGGTCTGTATTCTGCTTACAAGGTTTTCCTATTAACCGATACTACGACCTTAACCTTTGACCTTGAAAAACAATAGACATCTTCCTCTCATCATGCTGATCAAATGTACCAAGTTGTAAGATCCTGGAGTTTAAGGTTTATTTTGCATTTTGCCAACAAGGTCCGGACAGACAGACAGACGGATGACACTATACCATATGATCCGTTTTTGACGGGAGTATAAAAAATTATTACTGTCGACTACTGCTTCATAAATGTCCCCCCCCCGCCTTTATTTACAGTTAAGACCCTTTAATTTAGTAACCCTTTTAATGCCTGTGAATCAAGCAACAATAATACATTGGCCTTGATCTCAAAAAGATTCCATAGAGCTATGAATAAACACATTTTCAATATAAAATATAACCAGAATTTAGGAAATTTATAATACAGAATCTGTCATGATGATATGAATGGATGGCATTTATTTTAAAATGGTGGAATTCTGTAAACTTTTCATCATTTGGGATATTTTAAATTTACTGCTGAACACAATCCAGAACTGAACCTGGTCTGTCAGTGAACATTTGCACAAGTGACAGCATTTTGAGTAAGTTTGTGACCTATTCACAATCTATGGAGGTACATGAGAAAATTTTGTACCTAACACATCCTAAATATACATACATGTACATTGCATAAAATAAATAAGTCCCATCTTTAAACAAGAGGCCCAAGGGCCTAGAATCGCTCTTCTGATAAATTGTACAACCCCACCATTTCTATTCTTAGCCTCTTAGTATTCTAAATCTTTAGTCAAATCCTAAGAATTAAAAAAAAAGTAGGTCAATGTGACCTACTTTTTGGTTTACACATTTTGAGAATCCAAGAAATATCAACTGACAAAGTTTGATGATTTTAAGCCAATTAGTATCTGAATATTGAAATATAGCTGTCAAATTCCAATCGTAGGTCATGGTGACCTACTTTTTGGTCAGCGAACTCCGAACATGCAAGACCCATCAACTGACAAAGTTTGATGACTGTAGGTCAAATAGTATCTGAAATATATAAATATAGCCGTCAAATTCCAAAAGTAGGTCAAGGTGACCTACTTTTTCGTCAACACCCTTCAAACATGCAAGAGCCAACAACTGACAAAGTTTGATGACTAGGTCAAATAGTATCTGAATTATATAAATATAGCCGTCCAATTCCAAAAGTAGGTCAATGTGACCTACTTTTTGGTCAACACCCTTTGAACATGCAAGACGTATCAACTGACAAAGTTTGATGACTGTAGGTCAAATAGTATCTGAAATATATAAATATAGGTGTCCAATTCCAAAAGTAGGTCAAGGTGACCTACTTTTTCGTCAACACCCTTCAAACATGCAAGAGCCAACAACTGACAAAGTTTGATGACTAGGTCAAATAGTATCTGAATTATATAAATATAGCCGTCCAATTCCAAAAGTAGGTCAATGTGACCTACTTTTTGGTCAACACCCTTTGAACATGCAAGACGTATCAACTGACAAAGTTTGATGACTGTAGGTCAAATAGTATCTGAAATATATAAATATAGGTGTCCAATTCCAAAAGTAGGTCAAGTTGACCTACTTTTTGGTCGAAACCCTTCGAACATGCAAGACCCATCAACTGACAAAGTTTGATGACTGTAGGTCAAATAGTATCTGAAATATATAAATATAGCCGTCAAATTCCAAAAGTAGGTCAAAGTGACCTACTTTTGGTCGACACACTCCGTTGACTCAAGATGCATCAACTGTCAAAGTTTGATGATTGTAGGGCAATTAGTGACTGAAATATATAAATATAACTGTCAAATGCCAAAAGTAGGTCACAGTGACCTACTTTTTGGTCGATACACTCCGAAGACTCAAGATGCATCAACTGACAAAGTTTGATGATTGTAGGTCAAATAGTGTCTGAAATATAGTAATTTAGCTGTCAAATACCAAAAGTAGGTCACGGTGACCTACTTTTTGGTCGACACAAACCGAAGACTGAAGACGCATCAACTGACAAAGTTTGATGATCCTAGGTTTTACAGTGCCCAAAATATGCATCTAAAATTGAAAATGTGAAATTTGAATATCTGCAAAATTCAAAAAGTAGGTCACTTTGACCTACTTTTTTATAAATATGTTTCAAGGCCTCAAGATGCATCAACTTACAAGATTTGATGATTCTAAACCTCTCAGTATTTGAAATAACAACTTAAAATATATCTATAAATGATAAGCCATAAAATTCAGAAAGTAGGTCACGGTGACCTATTTTTCAGTTGACGCATTTCAAGGTCCCATGATCCACCAACTGACAAGTTTTGATGATCATAGGCTTCAAAGTGTCCAAGATATGCATCAAAATTAATTTTAAAATAAATACCTGCAAAATTCAAAAAGTAGGTCACCGTGACCTACTTTTGAGACAACTTGACACAAGGTCCTAAGATGCATCAACTGTCAAAATTTGATGATCCTAGTCCTTATAATGACTAAAATATCTAAGATTTAAGGAATTTAAAAATTTTTTAAATTTAGGTCAACTTTGAAGTGACCTTGAGACCACGCCCTTTGCCCCAGGGTAATGCCTTGAACAATTTTTAATCTACAACATATCCTCATCCTTATGTGTAAGTTTGGTGATAATCTGCCCTGTGGTTCTTGAGAAGAAGATTTTTTAGCAACCACTACTTTTGTTTGTAATTTCCTGATTATCTCCCCTTGTTAAAGGGTCACATCCCTCTATTTAGTATGTATGAAAGCCCTTGGGCCAATGATACCCTGTAACAAATTTGAAAAGAATTGGCCAAGGGGTTCTTGAGTTATAGCCCTTTTTCTAAAAAGTTTACGCACACCGCACAAATGGCCATAGCATTAGCTCTTTGAGCCTTTGGCTCAGAAGAGCTAAAAATGGGGTTGGTTGGTTGCATGTTTTACGTCCCCAGCTGTAGTAGAAACACTACAAATTCAGACCTATGTTTAGCACTCAGGGCCGTAGTAGATTTTCCTACACGTACCTCACTTACAAATTTCCTTTTCAAAGACAACCCAAAAATTGTTGCAAGTATCAAAAGGATTTACAAGACTTCCATATGAAATGATGCTTACATTTTTTGAGCTTTTAAATTTAGGAAAGTTTACCTATACAGTACAAATCATACCAAGTATTTTGGGTGCGGAAAAAAATAAAGGCCATTCAGGAGTAGGCTGTAATGATGGAAAGAGAAAGGCCAACTTATGACTGCCACTCGAGCTGTGTGGGCATCAAGTCCCGATCATCATTTTATGTTTATATCTCCAGTTCATCAACCTTCATTATCACACTGAACCTGTCCATTCACCTTATGGAGGGTAATGAACCAACTCACCTGTGGCTTCTTTCTTGTGGCCTTTAAATGTCTGAATTTCTTCCTTCATGTTACGAATGTCAAACACCTTCAACAGG
Source organism: Ostrea edulis (assembly GCF_947568905.1). Classification (NCBI taxonomy): domain Eukaryota; kingdom Metazoa; phylum Mollusca; class Bivalvia; order Ostreida; family Ostreidae; genus Ostrea; species Ostrea edulis. The sequence goes on from NC_079164.1 coordinate 63,808,270, forward strand.
TGGTCTCTTGAGGCAGTCAGCAACCAATTTCCATTCTTGTTCCATTTTAATTCCATGACTGTTGCTTTGTGAGCATGTCTTAAGATGTCAAAAGAGTTATTACAGAACAGTAGCCAAGTCAAGGAGCATTTCATTAATGAATTTACAATGTTTCATAAATTGTGACCAATTTCTTTCAAGGTATGCGGTTATTTCTGAGCAGCGTTTCTGCACAGATATAATAAAGAAAACTAAAGATTTAGACTTTTACATAAACCAGGTACCAAGCACTGAAACCATTCTAGAAAAATTCTGACCTATTACTTGTGTAAATTCTAATTAAATGACTGGCAAGGGATACCAATGCAAATGATTTTCATACATTTCACACACTTTAAGAACCTGGCATGTCGATAACACATACAAATTAACTAAAGAACCTAAGTCAACTAAGAGTCTAATCTGATTCTAATATTAACCAAAAAACTACATAGATAAGAGAAGTGTTTGTATAAATTTGTAGTAAAATAAGGAAATTCAACAATAAGTTTGGCAATGGATCACAGATTCACTATTTATGACAATGCATTTCCCATCTCCTTCAAAACATATAATTTTCTCAGGTATGGCTTCAGCAAATGTTAGCATTTTGCATCAATCTTTGAATTGAGAGATGTCAATTTCCATATTTAATGTTGCAAGTACATGTATGAAAAACGTCTTAGGGTTATGCACAATTTTCAGGCATACCAATGGAAAAAAAAATACCAACTTTGTGGTGCCATATTCCAAATTTGGAATCATTTTCAGGAAGATTTTCGTGTTCAACATGGAAAGCAAGTTTTTATGAAATAGACGAAAGTTTAAAATTTCAGGGCCAGTAATGGCTTCTTAGAATTAAAGTTGGTATTTGCACTAAAACAGTTCAGAAATCAAAATAACATTAATTTACATGGTGGCTAGACTTGTTCCAGCTTTAGGATCCCACAATTTGATTGGTTGTTGGTTGTCTTTGCTTCCGGATGCTAATAAACCTTTTTGTGGGTGCCAGTCAACACATTTAACATCAGATCCATGACCTATATTTAGAAATGAGGAAAGAAAAACAAAAGAACTGTCTCATTTCTAATCCAATCAGACTCCCACCATCCAAACCTTTGTTGACTGCGAGTATGTCATAATATCTAGTGTGAATTTTATAATTTGCATTGCTTTGACAGATAATTTACACATGTGAACACCCCAACACCCCCAAAATTCCACTGTCCATCATTAACCGATACCACATGGCTCTTCAGCAGAGTTCATTTCTGAACAAGAAGTTAAAGGTCCTCAATTTAATACTTGAAATGAAGTCATGTATCAGTGTAGTGTATACAATAGGACTATTCAGTCGTCAAATACTACAGTGTCCCTCATTGCTTTTCATGATTATTACAAGCAGTCTTTCACTTATAAATATTTCAGCAAATTCATTTTTTCCAAAGCCAATTTATGATAGATGAAACTTGAATGTGTCACATGGACAGATTAAGGTTATCAATTTACAGCAGCATGTCCACATTTGTCCATCAAAACCCCAACATACCTCTGAGGATTTTTTCTTCGTGACATTTCATGAAGTCCCAGATTCGTACTGTTCCATCATCAGAACAGGTGGCAAATTTACTATCCGACGGGCAAAAACTATATCAGAAAAACAAAGGAAACAAAACATCTCGCTAGAAATTTATTAGGTCAAATCAATGAAACAGATGTATAAAAAACATTCAAACCACAACCTGTCATTGTCACCATCCCAAGAAATATTCCAGTTTTACTACAATAGGACTGGTGGTCACTGTAAAGTTAATAAACAACGATATCTAGCAAGGGTGAAGATGAAATCTAAATAATGAAGTGGATGAAAAGAGAATGCTTAAACCATCCATGACAATAATGACTACTACTGGTATTTCTCCTTTCTAAAACAAGAGCAATGCTCACTCAGCGAAATCCATCCATTCAATATATCCAAACAAACCATTGTATGGACTACAAATTACCAATGAAAATCTGATCTTGACTTTTTACCTTCCAAAACAATAGGCTCCTTCCTCTAATCATTGGGAACATATATATCAAGTTTGATAATTCTAGCCTTACGAGGACTGTTTTTATCTGACCAACAAGGTGCTCAGATGGATAATTTATCCAGTTCGATAATCCTAGCCTTACAAAGATGACCAACAAGGTGTTCAGACAAATGCACTGTACCATAATACAACCCATCTATGATAGGTGTATAACAAGAGTTGTCAGAAGACAATGGAGCTTGCCAGGAAGGGCGACTCTCCTTACCCCTTAAAAGATATAACCAAGGTAAAAGTTTCTGAAAAGTAGGTCAAAGTCCAAGGTCACTAGGTAAAAAAATGTTGATGTTAAATTAATAATGTTAATGTTAAAAAAATGTTATGAGGAATCTATATATGTGAAATATCAAAGCCCTATCCTCGGTTAGATAAACAGCTTAACACCAAATTAAAGGCCTGGTCATGAATAATCTACATGTGATATACCAAAGTCCTATCCAATAGAATAAAAAAATACACTGCAAAGATTAAAGTTTTTCCCTTAAAGTGTGATGCTGCCAACACAGGGGTCATGACAATAGCTCTCCGAACAGTTGCTCCACAAAAGCTAAGGCTTAAGAAGTATGCATAGGCTTTTATTTTTTTAACCCTTATTTTCAAATGTAATGAACAGTGAAGATTTGAATGACAGAAAGATAGAACAGCAAGTGAAAATTCAAATCAAAATGAAGAATTGCACATGTGATGAATGATGCAATGAAATATAAAACCTTTCTATGAAGTGTTTTTTTCCTTTATGACTTAACAATATTTTGTTTTCATTTAATGGTGACAATGACAATATCATCAATGAGCTTAAAGACACAATGGTCTATATTTCTAAAGGAAACTGGGCTATTGCCTTTATTAAATTTTGGTCAAAGCTGAGCATGAATTCTTTATTGAAAATCAAGCCTAATATGGCCATTACCGCCTGTATTGAAATTAAACCAAATTAGGGCATTAAAGCCTTTATTAATATCAAAACCATATTTGGGCATAAATGCCTTTATTGTAATGAAACCAAATGGGCACACAGCCTTTATTAAATCGATGTAAAATTTATTTCACAAATCCTTCTAATGTATACCATGCTAATATCAATGGGCAACTGCCTTTATTAAAACCTAGACACAACCCATATTTCTCACATCCAATACCCGAACATCGCACACCTATCAAAATATGTGGACTTTTCCTGCATAACATCAGGAGAGTCTGCCTGATTCATCAAATAGAGAACAAGTAAAATATTCAACAAAACTGAAACAAAGCATTTCAGTTTGTGTGTCAAAAAAATATTTTACAGAAAGCGTCCAAGCTACAGGAAAAACCCACATAGTTATGTTCCTGGTCTCTTCACACAGGATATGTCCAGATGGGTCAAGTTCATAGCTACTGCTTAAACTAGCAGCACAATCTGAGACAAAACCACATACAAACAAGTGAACTGATTTGTCATGGATCCTTGAATTGAGGAAATCCATGTGAAGATGGTGATACCTTAGCCCGCGAATAGGCTCCTTGTGTCCCTGGTACATTTTTACGTTGTTCATGTTGGACTGCCAGTATTTGATGTAACCAAAATGGTCAGCTGTTACCATCCAGTTGTCATTGTGGCTCCACTGCATGGCTCTGCAGGATGTGTCGTGAGCCTGAAAGTACAAAAGTAACGTCCAATAGACCAAATTACTTTTCGTACCGAGTAATGTCAACTTTTATAATAATCAATAAATACAGATATTTATATTTCCATTGTTTTTGCCGTCGATATCTTTACCAATTTTAACGACAGCCTCTCATGACTGCGTTACAGATGAACCAGTAAACAATGTGCATATGAATCCTGATTAATATAGTAAGGCTACATTAATGGCTGGAAATTACAACAGAAACGCAAGTAGAATTTAAATATCAAAATTTTTACATTTTGAAAATACACGTGGTTATGACCTGCAATGATCTAGGATGGTATTATTTTCTTGAAGCACTAACATATTTCATGAAGTATGCTGGTGTAAAGCACAATGCCATTGCAGTTCATGTCTACATGTATTTTTAAAAAATGAAATTTATTTCTTAGTAGTAAAATTTCTACTCATGGTAGATCTGAGTGAAATATTTTTGAAACTAGATATTTCAAAACAATATGAATGCTCCACTGACAACCAAATAAAAATGATTATAGCCAATAAATTGCAATGTCATTTGGAAATCCAAGACCACAGGGGTCAAAGAGTCGACTCGCTTTTGATGTTATTGAACAGATTCATCTTTTGATGATCTTCTTATTCATCTTTTTATGTTATGGAAAAGAAAGAGATCATCATAATTCATATGCAATAACATCTTGCTAACAGACATAGATAGAAAATGCTGGGGGGGGGGGGGGGGGGGGGGGGGGGGGAAGGGGTCCTCCCCCAGCGGGATATCTATGAGCAGTGACTTCGGATCAAGGGGTCCAGGGGGCCGGACGGAGGTATGTCAAATTTTAAAGTCAAACCCAAATATTCTGGAAAATCAATCAAAACTCCTCGAATGTCTCGCTCAAGACATTTGAAGAGTTCAGATAGAGCGAAAAATAAGATTTGTGAACAATGAAATTTTCTGAACAACCTAGAAATTCGTTATATAGAGAACAGATTTAAAGTGGAGAAAAATCATGTCTGTGCTAAGTGCATTACATTTCTAAAATTGACGGTAACTACTGTAAAAGTGGTTAATTAAGCGTGGGGGAAATTTACACTAATTATGCAGTCACGTAACAAGTGCATAAATTTCCCCCACACGTATAGTTATAAATATTTGATATGATGCATATTATATTCAATCACCGCATATTTTCACCCACGCGTAATGTTGGACGCGGAAAAACGTGTACTTAACCCCCAGCATAAATAACCACTTGAATACCCTAATTTTGCATTTTTGTGATTATCTCCCCCTTGAAGAGGGCATGGCCCTTCATTTGAACAAACTTGAAAGGATGCTTTGTGCCAAGTTAATTTGAAATTGACCCAGAGGTTCTGAAGAAGAAGATGAAAATGTGAAAAGTTTACAACGACGACGACAAATTTTGATGTCAGAGAAAAGCTCACTTGAGTCTTCGGCTCAGGTGAGCTTAAAAGTTATTCTGCCATGGCACACTTTGGGATGATTTTCAAATGCTTGCTTTATGCTGAAACTGTTTAATTCTATTTAAGACAACAACTTTTGAATTTAAAAAATCCTTGTCAAGTTAAATGAAAAACATTCTCCAACACCTTATTTTTGACAAAATAGGTCCAAAGTGCCAAGTAATGAATTTTTTTTGGCCTTAACATAATATGCTGTGATCTCAATTTTATGTAATAGTCATTGAATGTAAAATACCTGAAGAATTGTTTCAAAATTGAATGTGAGGCCATTCCAGAGAGTAAACTCCCCACTGGAGGCACCAGTGACTAGTCGTCTGCCTTCAGGCGTCCACTGTAACAAAATAAGAAATGTTTCAGAAACATGTATGACCCCGTGGTGCAAAGTTGAAAAGTGTTATACACACATACACATACTATTTAACTGATAGTAGTGCCAAAACAATTCAGGATATCGAGCATATATTATTTTCCTATGTCCAGAGTGGATTGACCCTTGATCTTTGACCATGTGTTCTCAAAATCAATAGGGGTCATCTACTCCTTAGGATATACCAAAGTACCAAGTTTGGTGTCAATCAAGCATATGATTCTCAAAATATAGAGGAGACATGTCACAATATATTACCATGTCCAGTTTGACCCATGATCATGTGAACTCAAAATCAATAGTGTTCATCTACTCCTTACGAATTACCAGTGTACCGACTTTGATGTCCATTAAGGACAAGGCTCTCAAAATATTGACATATTTGACAAGTTTGATGTCTGTCAAGCAAAGGGTTCTTTAAAAAGATATTATTGAGCAGACAAGACTTGGTGTAAAGACTGGTGCAAAACAATATGACACTTAATAATATGGGGCATAATAATGTTCAAAGTATAATCACATTACAAACATTTCTGCAACACAGGACAGAGACTCACCATATAGTCTTGTGTTTCATGCAATCTGATTAAAACTAGATCTTTGATCTGCTCCAATATTCTGATGTCGCTAATACAAAGAGCTGAAATCATCTTGTATAGGGTCATGTCAGCAGTATTAGTGACATTAGAATATCGGAGCAGATCAAAGATCTGGTTTTCATCAGATTCAATGGTGTTGCATGCAGCCACACACACAAGAATTTTTTATTCAACGTCTGGGATGCATATTACATGTATGCATAGAAATAAAATGTTATACTTTTTCCACGGTGTAATCTTAACTATACATCCAACATTTCATGAATGATTTTGTTCCCATGCTCTCATTACAAATTTCATCTTCAATGTATGACCTTATCATGTAAATCCTCCATCAATAATACCCTGTAAAACTTCGATCTAGACGTTTTCAATTTTTGGGTGCACATCATACACAGGACCTAATTTTTTTCTGTTTTGAAATGGAGGAGGGGGGTGTCTTATGTACATATACATGTGTGTTAGCACTATACAACATTTAACAGCATCCAAATATTCAAAATTTAGTAAACTTGTGGATCATGGACTGATGCCACTGTGCTGTCAAGTGTTGCAGTGATACTTACTCATTGGATTACATCATTAATTTGCACATTTGTAACAGCAACACTGGCATCAAATCATCAACCATTCTCATGTACACATTCACAACTAATACCAAACCATATCAACCATTCTCATGTAAAGTACTCATTCACAACTAATACCAAATAATATTTACTACTATAATGACTACACATTTACATGTCTGAGTATATTCATGAAAAATACAGATGTATTTAGGTACATAATATGAATGCAATAATGTGTATACAATACTTACAGCAAGACAAAATATTGGACATCTGAATTTATTCGTAGATGCTCGAATGAATTTGGTTGTCACACAATTCATGGAGTTCTCTATCATAGATATAGGTGGTGGAATCTACAAAGGAGTCATAAATAGCCCTCAGCATGAAGATCAAGTGTTCAGGAATCATTAACATTTAGAATGTTTGTTGCACAAGATGTTAACATTCTTATCATATAAAATGTCATGTGTTTTAATGCATACATGTTTTCATTAAAAAAAAACCCTAAAATTTCACTTTCATTAAAATTTGGAAACATACAAAAACTTACATCAATCTGATATAATGAATCTGGCTGTATGGCTCTCATATCCCTGTAATCTCTCTGCCAAATTCGGTTCTGTGAAAGACAAAATTATTGTAAAATATATTATAAAAACAACACACTGGTCACTACATAAAATGATATTTTATATGGTATAATGGTTTATAATGGAATGGGGGAGACAGAGAGAACATATTTTACTGTATTCAAAAGTGCACATTCTAATGTTGTATGGTGATCATAATCACAGTTGTCTGTCTTTATAACAAAGTCTTCTACAGCTGGAATTGGATTGTAATATAATAATATAACGAATTCGGTATGAGAAGGGAAAATTACAAGGTATGGAATCCCCACCCAAATATTCATCTTTGATTATAGAATTAAATCCACCATTACCAAAAGCAGAAACAATTCAAAACACATGCAAGTACTTACATTCTATTATTTATTAGTAGGGACATGCAATTTTACCAGTATTTTGTGATAATTCCTCCCACAATATGTATCGCAATACAGCAGAGAAGGAAAAAAACAGTAATTTTGGACATATGTAAATTCAAGAAAAATTACATTTGTGCGTTAGATTTTAAATTAACTGTTGCAGGAAATAACAAAAAAATAACACAAAGGCGTCCGAACATGGTAAAAACGCGGAAGATTGTTATTTTTTATTTTTCTAGTCACAGGTTGTGAGTCATTTGATTATTTGATCTGATAATTTTTGTTATTAAATTGTTTTATTACAGTTACTGATACAAAAGTAATATTTAAAATAAACTGAATTTGGTCTTTTTTCCACTTTAACACCAAAGCAGTAATGAAAATAACAGAGAATTAAGAAAAACCAGAATATCTTAAAATACCGCAATATCATCATGATATTGTGAATAAATTTTGTGATAAATTGTGATACAAAATTTTTGAAGATACCCATCCCTTAGGACTAATTATTAGTGCAAAATTTCACTTGAAGACATAATTGACAGAAATTATGGAGACCTTTGCAGTATTTAGAAGACATGTGTACTCTTCATGTGTGCTATTTTGAAGTCAGCTGATTCAACAATACCATCCAATCAAATTAAACTTAATATAAATAAATGTCAAGTATATTTAATAGAAAAGCAAATGATAATCCTGTGTGTTAATTACTGAAATAAACATCAGTTTCGGTTTGGCTAATTTTCTAAAATGAAAACCTTCACTTGACACAGGCATGAGTGCTATTACTGGTACTTCAAGCAGGACTTGCCTGCCACTTGTACAAATACATGGAGATGTCCCTCAGGACTTTGATAGATGGAGTGGTTTCTGACAGAGGAATAAGGATATAAAACAGCAGTTGTGAGGGATATCCAATGGTAAAAAGGAAAGTAGAGAGAACCCATTAAATGTGGTACACTGTATATGAATTTCATATTCGCTTGGGAAATTTTTTTGTGATAAACAGAACTTACAAATACATGTGTTTTAATGTATTTGGGGAATGAATATCAGTTCGTTATATCCGTAAACTAACTAAATCTGAATTAGTTATATCAAATTTATTAATCAAAGGAATATGAAGAATTTTGTCAGGATTAAAAAACTTTGTTATACAGTTGCATCTGTAAATTAGCTGCATTCGTGTTAGTACTAATTTATGGATTTTTCTGTATAAAAAGATGGACATGCATGACAGTGATTCATATATATCCCTATACACTTTTTGCAAGAGGTGTATACACAGTAAAAAAATCTTCTCAAATCACAAATAAAAATCAATGCTTTCAAATGTAAATTAGTACCAGACATTTCAACTATGCAGTTCCATTCCCAGAAATTAGTACATACAGCTGATTTTATTTCAATTCATTTCTCTAGCACAGTTGGTCAAACAATAAGAATATCAGCTGCTAAAAAGGTATTGTTTTCCTTTAGGTAAAGTCTTTATTTTGGCTACTTTTGTATTTCCCATTATTCAATTTTTTTAATGACCACAGACATAATCTGTCCCACTTCCCCTTAGATACATGCACAGCACAGAAAAGCAGACAATGTGAAACTTGTATAATACTCAGAATTCTGACAGACCTCTAAATACTGAAGAACTGCCGTATTGTAGTCGACTGTTTTTCTGTGGACTGCTTTTCTCATTCGTTTCCCATCAAACATGACAGGACCTGTTGCAGTGTCACCATCTGGGGCTCCTCCCTTTGCATCCTGGGGTGGGCCTCTTCTCTGAAATGTTCGGGCATTTGGTCTTTGGTAAACTTGAAATGTCTGGGGCTGAGCTGGTTGCATTGGAATGGTAAGCACACCTCCTTCCTCCATTTTCTTTCCTTTCCTACCAAATAATCAACATGTTTACAATCATGCTGACATATATAATCAACTGTGTCTCAGTGAACATAATGTAAACAAAATTAAATCTACACTACACTATGATGCTTGTATTCATATTTACACCTTGTCTATTTCTGGATATCAAGGAAATTTTAAAGAATATTCTTATATATCTCAATGCAAAACTTTAACCCCATCTTGTGGCCCAGTTTTGAATAGCCTTGAATCTACACTACATGAGGGTGGCATATCAATTTGACATAATGTGACCCTGTGGTTGTTAAGAAAATTTTGAAAAGAATTCTTATAGAGTCCTTTGTAAAGCCATTTCTGTGGCCTTGCTCCAACTCAGGGGAGGGATCATAATGTAAATAACTTAAATCTACCATGCATGAGAAATTACGCACATTACCTTGACAAATTACATCCTTGCAGTTGTCAAGATTTTAAAAATGTTCCTACATATTCCCATTAAAATGTTTAAACCCATCCTGTGGGCCCATGCAGACTGCAGGGGTCATGATATGGACAATATTGAACCTAAACTACACAAGTGTGCTCAGTATTTTTTGTGCCTTTGTGGTTCTAGAGAAAATTTCTTAAATTTTGTCCTATTCATTCCTATGTAAAACTTAGAACCCTTATTGAGGCCCAAGACTCATGGTTGGTTGCTTGTATATGGTTTAACGTCCCTCTTGAGAATTTTTCACTCATATGGAGATAGCCAGTGAAGAGCAGCAAAATTTATGCTTACTGCCTTTGAGCAGGGAGGGATCTTTATCGTGCCATATTTGCTGTGACACAGGGTCTTGCCCCATTTAGTTGCCTCTTACAACAAGCAAGGGGTACTAAGGACCTAATAAAACTTGGATCCCCATGGTGAGAAGTCTACAATACACGAGAATAAGTTGCATATCAATTTGATAAACTATACTCTATTGGTTGAAAAGATTTTGAAATATATATTCTCATGTTCTCACCAGGCCAGGGTGTCCTCGTTTGGCTCATGAATTGAACAAACTTAAATCTTCATCACATAATTGTATCTTGACCAAGACTTCAATGATTAAGTGTTTCTTAACATGTTTTAATCACCATGCCCTATTTCCACTATTTTTCATGACCCTTTTTTGAAACAGTTTCAATTGTCCTTTACCCAGGAATGCTTTGTGGCTAGTTTGGTTGAAATTTTAAGGATTTTCAGCTGTTTGCCCACCTCACACTGGAATACAAACACTCAAATATGAGTTAACTCCATACTGGAAGAAAAAGAAATCGGACAGTATCTGATCAGAAAAGCTCATCAGAGTCCTCAGCTCAGGTGAGATAAAATGCATGGTTACAAATTTCCCGACCAATCCTAATTCTATCCCAATTCTAATTAAAATCAGATCTTCTCTAACCAATCTAATTAAAATCAGATCTTCTCAAACCGTTACACTGGAGAAAGATCCAACAGCATTGTTTCTGAGGTCATGTTATTTCATCTTTCACACTTGACCAATCAAATCAAATGATGGCTTTCGCTAACATGAAAGTTTAACTGTTACATCAGAACACACTTTGTATTTATCATACACATTTCAATAATCCCCGAGAAACACGGTAGAATAATTGAAGACAGCGCTGGCCATGAGCAATGTAAGAGAGCCACAGAAAATATTATATTTTAACGATAATCAATGGGTGCAGAATATTCAAGATCTCTCTTTAACGCTGATATTTGGAATTCCATTAAACTTTTCATGGATCGACGCCATTTCTTGTGAACTTACAATCCAAATACACTTCAGAAAACAATTCCTGATTGGACCTTGATTCTTTGTCAAGCTATTGTTATTGGTCAAATATTCGTTGAATTATTCATGAGACTGGGGTCAATAACTGTACAGGGCTGTGACTGAATTCCTTAGAAAGCAGAAAAACACCGATCCAAAAGGAGGAAAACACCTCACCCTACCTGAAAAAATAATTTTCTGCTACTTTAGATCAAACCCACAGTGTTTCATTTTTTCGAAAATTGAGCCATTCAGAGGATTTCCTCTGAAAAGAGGAAAAATCACACCCAATAACAACCTCAAATGCAATGCTGTCAGATCATTCTCCAATGTATGGTCAGAGAAATTCTTATTTTATTAGATTGATTCTAGCCCTATTTTTCCCTATGATTTCTTACCTCTTTTATATGTACTACTTATACCTTACCAACAAAGTTTCTGAACTTGTATTTACTTGTTTTGATTAAACTAAAACCTGTGATTATAATAAACATATATCTACATAAACTTCTAACAAAACTTCAATCAATATATATCCAATACTGAATATTAACAACGATGGAAACCGTTACTAGTTTCAGGACTAACATATTCAATTTGCAAATAGTACATTAACGCATACTGATTCAAAACCTTGGCAAGATCTATTCCAAATCATCAAAGTAAATTCAATCCTAAAATGAAATCCAAGTTTCAAGGGGATAAAATTCCAGCTCTAGAAGTTGCAAGTCACCCCATAACCCTGTTCTTTAGCAATACTTCAATTTTTCCTAATTTGACAGTATACAATTATTTCATGCCTACTCGGGAAACAGTCACAAAACTATTGTCCCGAGGTAGTGATGAAGACCCAGGAAACTTGTCAGAGGCCGTAGGTCTTCGCCACTACTGAGGGGCAATAGTTTTGACTGTTTTTCTAGTAGGCATGAAATAATTGTTTAATTATTTAATCTGCTAATCGGGTAATGTTTCTCACATGACCGGGAAACAGTTCGTCACATGATCGGGTAATAGTAGGTCATGTGATGGACTGTTTCACCCCTGCACATTTTGTGAACCTTTCTCTGTTGATTAAAGTTGGAAAACAGAAAAAATATGTAATATATCAATTTATATAGTAGATTAGGTAGTAATAAAAAATTTCCAATATTAATTTTACTTCATTTCACAGGAGGATGATCAATGACATGTATACTATACATGTCTTCTTCCTAATAATTAACTGATTTAATATCACAATTTTTGTTTAGATTGTTCTAAGTTGACATTTTTAACTCAAAATTATCAATTGCAATATTTTTCCTCCACTATAGTGACCCGTTCTTAATGTAAAATAGAACAAAGATGTTGGATCTTGATACATACACATAGTGAACACATAATGCATAATATTATGTACCCTCTATTTATACACAAGAACCAAGCACCTGTGCAATAGAAACAAAAATGTTAATGTCCCTCTTCAATTTTCAAACACATTTAGCACACTAACTTGGATCAAATAAAATGAAAGCATGTTTTCAAAAAAGGTCATTAAAAATATCGATGTAATGTTTTAGTATTTGGCCACATTTTAATGAATTTATCAGAATCAAACACGCCGTGTCTACCTCAACTTTTTAGACAATGCTTACCAAAACAGATCTCAGTTTAAATATGATATCATTTCAGATACTTCCATAGATACATCTTTTATTCGATTTTACTCGATTTAAACCTAAGGTAATGTCTTGCACATTTCTCTACATGTTTAATATGAACAACCAAATGATCACAAAATGGCGCTTGTTGTAACGGAAATGGAGCATTTTGATTGCCGTTAAAATACTAACGAACGAAATGCGTATTTCCGAATACACAACCAATTTCAAAAATATTTATATTACCATAATATTATCATTTCATATCATTTTGGTTAATAAATATCTGGATAAAGCTTATCACAAACTTTGTGATTTGTAACATTTTAGAACTGATTGCTTCAATATATTCAATAGGCTTCAACTCATGATAACTTTAGATTTTCAAATTATGTAGATCTACGTATAAAAAGTTTTTAGAGAGAGATCGGATCGAGGAGCTGATTTTAATAAGATTGGGTTTGTTTGTTTGTTTGTTTGTTTGTTTGTTTGAGTGAGAGAGAGAGAGAGAGAGAGAGAGAGAGATGGGGGGGGGGGGGGGTAAACAATGTCATCAACATAGAGATAACTGCAAGTTTTCATAGCGACCGAGTGGAAATCCAACAATCGCTGATACTGTCCACTGATGAGTGTTGAAAGTACTGGCAGCACGATTAATTTACCGATAGATCACTAAACAATCCCCACAACTCGTGCACTACATTTCCTCAGCTTTTAAAATAATCTCATTAGATCACATTTACTAGGCCTACAGAATGGAGATGCCCAATATTTGTTAAAGGTGTCATTACATGTGTCAAAATATATAGAAACAATTTTATGACACGTTTCAAGTTTAGAAGAGTGGAATCCCGTACTGCTTTAGCCCCATGTAGCCTGTCTCCAGGGCCGTAAATTAACCTTCAATTTGGAGGAGGCAGGAAATTAGGCGGGGGTCTGGGGGTCGCCCAGGCCCCCAGACGCTGAGCACATTTTGTGCACACTGAACACGTTTCGTGCAAAATCCTTGATTCTAGGGCCTTCTAAGATGTTACTTGACTAACTCATTCTAAAAGAAAGATTTGGAATGCTTTTTAAGGGAGGTATCATGTTCTTAGTTATTGGAAACAACATAAATTCTAATGAACTTTAAATTTTAATTTTTTTTTGGCTCAAAAGTTGGAGGAGGCAGCTGCCTCCTCCGCCTCCATGTAATTTACGGCCCTGGTCTCTGCTTATTCTGTCAAACGTCTCCCTAAACAAGTCTATAAACTTATGTATAATGGTGTTTGCCACTCCGTACACATCGTCGCAAACCACGGGTTATTGTTTCATTCTATTTCACAAATAGAAATAGAATGAAACAATAACCCGTACTGGTTTGCGACGATGCTCCGTACACGTGTTCAGATGTTCACCCCCCCCCCCCCCCCCCCCCCCTTTGAATAGTACAGATAGTAGCGAATTCCTCGGTTGTTATCTGCTTACTACTTAGATCCCCTTTCTTTGGTAACTTAACGATGAGCAGGGATATCCCATGTTCGTCTATCATTCCGATGAACAGAGCGACTGATGTGAGTGTGTTGTTGTCTATGCCGGGACTTATTGGGCTTTCTTTACCGCTTCTATAGTTATGTAGGTGTATTTGTTAATTTTTGTATTATTTTGTTTTCCATCTAACTTAGGTACATTCTTCAGGAAGAGACATTAAGAACACCTTTTTTTTCGCCATCTTTCTATTAGTTTTAAATCTTGGGTAGCACATCGCTAGTTTTCTTAAGTTTGAAGGTAAGACTATGATTTATGTATACTTTTAAAAAATGACAATAACCTACATAGACTATATGTTCTTTTGAAATCTGAATTGCATCTTGTGAATTTTTCCATGTATCAAGTGCAGGGCCGTAACTGCCGATGAGGCAGACGAGGCAACTGCCTCGTCTGATTTTTTGGCAAAAAAGAAAATAAAATTATATAAATGTTATATTATAGGATATATGTTTAAAATGAAGACAAGCACCTTTGTCTTTGACACCATATTACGATTCTTTACATAGTACAAATGAAACACAAACATGATAAATTGGGATTTAAAAAGTGTCATTTTCAGTCGTAAAGTCAATCGGCGGCCCCCAATCCCCTGCCTCCCCTGATTTAGAACCCTACTTACGGCCCTGAAGTGCAAAAAGATCATCATTTATTTCCAATCTACTAGCATTGAACTTTTTTAATATCTATAATTATTGTTAGAAGACATTTGATGTAATGATTGGTTTGTGATGCTTAGATGTTGCGTTGACTTTGCCACGCCTTAATCCCTAAGACTCATGTCCGATGGGGCGCCTCTTTAGTTCTGACAACCAGTTTTCTCCATTCATCCAAGCACTCCGCCCTCCTCAATGCGTCCCTCAACTCCAGGCCCGTCCACTCTGTGATGTTGTTTTCCCATTTCTTTCTTTGTCGACCTCTCTCCGACTTTCGCATCGTACCGTGCCTTGCAGGATTGTTGTGGCAAGGCCATGTGACCTAGTGACATGTCCATACCATTTCAGTTTGCGTCTTTTAGCTGATTGATTGAATATTGTTTTACGTCCCGCTCGAGAATATTTCACTCATATGGAGACGTCACCACTGCCGGTGAAGGGCTGCAAAATTTCGGCCTATGCTCGGCGCTTATATGGCCATTGAGCAGGGAGGGTTCTTTATCGTGCCACACCTGCTGCGACACGGGACCTCGGTTTTTGCGGTCTCATCCGAAGGACCGTCCCATTCAGTCGCCTCTTACGACAACCAAGGGGGTACTGAGGACCTATTCTAACCCGGATCCTCTTGGGATTCTTTTAGCTGAAGTGAGGAAATCTGTATATGGACCGATTTCATTCTCAACGCGTCTCTTTAAATGTCCTCGTTGGTGATGTGATCTGTGTACGAGATGCCAAGGAGTCTTCTATATCACGCCGTTTCAACTGATTGGATCCTCTCTTTTTTTCGAGGTCAGCTTTTAGTGTCCATGATTCGCAAGCATAGAGAAAGATCGCCATGACTAAGGATCGCATCAGTCTGATTTTTTAGCTGATTGGGATGTTTTTGTTGTTCCATATTGGGTTCAACTTTGTCAATGCGGCTGTGGTGTGAGCAATTATGGAGAGAATTTTTGGTCGTGATCCTTCATTTGCGATTGTTGCACTCAAGTATTTGAAGCTGTTGACTGATTCTGATCATTAAGCCGTTGGCAAAACCGATTGGATTCTTGGTTATCTTTGCTCTTCTCTGTACTGATCTCCATGTGATATTCTGTGGAGGTGTTGTTCAGCCTTTTGGTCAGATTGACTAGTTCCTGCTCCTTTCCAGCTGATCGGTCGATGTCGTCGGCAAAACGGAGGTTTGTGAAGGTTCTGCCTCCAATAGTGACTGATCTTTCAATGTCCTCAAGTGCATCAGTCATGAATCTTTCCAGGAAGACGTTGAAGAGCGTGGGAGACAGTAGACAACCCTGGCGCACTCCAATAACTGTTCGGAATCACTCAACTACCGGTATGTTGTTGTTGGAGAAAACCGCACTGGTGGCTTTGATGTAAAGGCTCTCGATAACTGTGATGAGGTGGCATTGATGTTGTCGCCCATAATGCTTCATGCCACACTCGGTCAAAGGCTTTCTTGAAATTTATGAACACGTGGTACAACTTTTGTTGATGTTGGTTATCTTTTCCGCACAGTATTCGAAGATTGAAAAACAAATTCTGTTGTGTTGACACCAACAAAAAAAATCTATAATCGTTGGAAAATTTTAAGTGCACAGAGAGGTCAAGTTTGACACACTGTAACACTATGACCCCTTTTAGTAAAAATTAATGATATTTTTCCCAAATAATTTACAAAGCTCAGAAGCAAACCTCTTTAACGTTTGCGTTAAAACGTATACTCGTATATTCGCAAAAGTTTTACGTTTTACACAAAATTTAAGTGTGGTTTTTTTTATCCCAAAGTTTTGCGAAAATTCATATTTGTAGCCACAAAAATAACATCAATGGGCTTTTCTAATGTAACTATATACAGTACATAAGATGTGGCAAATGATATCAGATGAGTATATGAGGAAGATCCGTGAACTTCTACGTACAATTTACACGTTGTCCACGGAATATCCATCAAGAGTTCGATTCATTTTTTACACATCAACGAAACATTTTCAACACAAATGCGAGTCATTCTTCTCACGAATACTAGTGGTTTGATTATATATATATATATATATATATATATATATATATATATATAATATATGTAGTAGTCATATATTGACTACTACAGATTCCGATGGAACGGCATACCAATTGTTTCGCCATTGTACTTTTGAATGTTAAAAATGTTTGTGTGGTCATCCAGACCAGAGAAACGGGAAATCGGACATGTATCTATGAAGCTATTCTCCTCCCCTCCTCTCTCTCGTATCTATTATGCCCCATTATTCACTTCATTAAAATATTTAAAAGTATAAAATGCGCCCCTGTGTCTTTTATGTTTCCAATGACGAGTTAGACTGCTGGATGTGTCGCTTTATGACCTAATCCCGAAAAAAAAAAAAAAAACAAGATGGCGAGTACGGTTTTTATATCGCTCTATCAGCATATCTGATCAGATCTGTTAACTTATACCCATTTGAAAAGACATGGCAGACACTCTTGAAACATGGATGCAATTAGTGGAAACTACCCACTGTCCACACTCATATGGCTGTTCAATACAGGTAAACTCCCCTCAAGGGTACTATATATCAAACTCAACCAAAATAGAATTACACCAATCATGATCAATATACTGATGATTTTAAAGGATAAAGAATATGGTAGGGTTGTAATAACTTGAATAGTTTAATTAAGTTTATCAATATATAATTGGCAAACTAGATCGTTATATCGACAGAAGTTCCAAAAATTGCTGACTTTAAACGAGGCTGTTGAAATCCCTGTAACATCAACATGTCAGTAGCCTGCCTCGATTTTATTCACTACTGAAAGGATTTCGTCCTATAGCACCGTCTCTTTCTGCCCTTTGTATATCATAACTAACAAAGTAAGATATCGTGTTGCACACAGTTAACGGAGTTGACATGAACTATTCGTCTTGACACACTGCTTCCAACTACTACAGATTACTCCTTCTATCTGATCAAGATTAATCTCGGCTGAGATTCGGCTTGGCTGAATATTTTGACTGACGTCAGTCCAAAAATTCAGCCGAGCCGAATCTCAACCGAGATTAGATCAAAATATGCCAAATATAGGGATGTGGCCGGTCGACAGGGGACCTTTAAGGAAAATCGGCTACTTATATTACTCATAAACTTCGAGCTTAACTTGCGGTTATACACACGATGAGAGCGATTTAATAGCTTCTTATTAACTTTTAGGGAAATTGCCTCCAAATTTCAATTCCTTGGACTTATTATTATTTTTTTTTTTTTGTCATACGAAACACCTATTGTTGAATTTTGCCAGAGATGTCAACGTCTTCCGTGGCTCAGTGGATAGAGATTTTGCCTTTCACGTGAAAGGTCTTGGATTAGACTACCATCTGTGCCTTTAGGTTTAATTGAAAATTATTCTGTACGTTGTTAAAACAGTGACAGAGGCCAGGGGGTTATGGGGAACTTGTTCATCATATCGACAGAATATAACCACGCGTAGTTGTCCGAAACTCCATTCCTGAAAATTACCATAATATGACGTCACAGCTGGGTTTGTAAAAGAATTCGGACGAGTTGCTCAATCTGTCAAACGACGTGGTGGTTACCAGAATAAAACAGCCGCGTTAAAACTGTTGTCGAGTATATAACTACAAATAGTTGGTATTTTTATTTTATTTTTCAAAATAAAGTTTGGAAAGCACTAGGAAATTTCTGCGACGGGTGGGTCTTTTTACAGTTTTGGTACTATCACATGCCGATACCCTATTATACAGTTCGGGAGTCTCTGCTAAATGAATCTTGGAATTGTCATTTTTGTTACCCATTACCTTTATTTGCATGATGTTGCTTGTATCTCATAGATTGAGGAATTTAAAGATGGATTGCAAATATTTGAGCTGACGCTGTGCTGCAATTGTATAAATTATTTAAGTTCAGCCCTAATAGTCTATAACTCAGTCCAGCGATGTACATTCAGTGCTATATGGAATACTTACCAAGAAATTGGGACATGAAGTTAATCATTTTTGGGGACGCAACTTTATGAGGCTGGGGGTCGCCATGAGTGCCTCAGTGGGTCCAGGGAAAAGTCCTGGTGGGGGCCCAGGGGGCGAAGCTTCTGGATTTTACAGGGCTTGAAATATGTCTCCTATGTAGTCATTTTTAATAAGATGAAATTAATAAAATTACGCAAATTTTAAGGGTTTTTGGGAAAAATGCAAGTTCTCACAATAAAAGTAATTCTATAAATCAACAGATTTTGTCAATTATTTCTCCGAAAGTGGAAGAAATTATTGCTTCTTTTATCGTTTATATTTTCCTAAACAAGAGACCACGATCTTAAATTTGAAAATTTTACGGGGGGGGGGGGGGGGGGGGGCACCAGCTGGTCCCCTCCCCTTAAATATGCCACTGCATGCCATCTCATATATTCTTTCGAATTCACTAACTTTCGGGGGATAAAAGTCAATGAATATGATTATAACAATATTATTCCTATACAAACGCATATTTTTTTCAGGGAGAGAGAGAGAAACTAACAGGTATGGCTTCTGTCTGTGAGGCAGTAAAGGGCAGTAGCATATTAAAAGCATGTACACAATGTTAACATTATTATTACACATGCGTGCGTGTAAAATGTAGATGTGTTAGCTTGTGTTGTATAGTTCTTTACTTTAAGATTCACTGTACTAAACACGGGTTCCTGTTTGACATAACTATATTTATATAGGATATTTCGCATTATAAAGCGTGTATTCACAAAAGTTTGTGCATATACCATAGAAGGGAGATGACAAGTATCTCCTGCTACAGACACTCTTCACTTCACAGCGCAAAATGGCACCAGATAAAATTAAACAGCAAACATTTCATACTAGAGTGTTGGTCCAAATATAAATGCTAAAGACAAATCATTTTTTCTTACTTTTTAGTATCTCAAGGATGTACAGCATGAGAATTTGCATACCTTTGAGGTGTTCACCTTCAATAACCCCCACCCACCCCTGAATCTTTCACCCCATTATATTTTGTATTTACGAAGAACATACATACATGTACTTTCACTACCTACAATGACATGTACTATGGATGTCTGATTGTTGATACTAACTACGGGTACATCATCACGACCTAGTGGTGGAATTATGAATTGATTCTGATTTAAGATTGACATATATATCAATCAAACTCGCCTTTCTCCTTCTCCTGGTGTAAAAATAAAACACTATAAACAAAGTAGGCTTTATTTCTGTTACACAGTACAATATAACACACAACATGATGCCTTAAGTTAACTGTCACTTTAGATATTCTCAATTACATTAATGTATGTGAAGCAAGATACAGCCAAGTTGCGTCAATGAAAACATAACAATCATCTAACATACATCAGTGTATGTTGACAAATTCTTCATGTAATTTCCTACTCGTGTAATTTCTTACACGTGTAATTTCCTACTCGTGTAATTTCACAGTCATGTAATTTCACAGTTGGGTAATTTCCTACTTGTGTAATTTCACAGTTGGGTAATTTCCTACTCATGTGATTTCCTACATGTGTAATTTCCTACACGTGTAATTTCACAGTTGTGTAATTTCCTACTCGTGTGATTTCCTACTGAAAGTAGAACATCACTAGTGGACTGATATACCCACTGCCGTGCACAATTGTAATGGGGACGAAATGATGGAAGTTGAGTTTATATGGTTCTTGACTGTCATGCATTACGAACTCGGATGAAAGAGGAAATCAAATGAGACTTGGAGACCATTTTCCTCTGTCAAAGTCTAGGTAACTTGACTTTTGAACTCCAGAGTCGATAGAAGTCTTCCTCATCCCTAGACAATAGAGTCCAGTTCACTTGGCTTTTGGCCCAAAAATTGATATCAATTAAAACCTTTGTAAGAGGATTCCGTCCACAAATTTTCCTTCACTATATAAACCAGGAGTACTAAACTTCAACTATGATGTACATTTGAAATTCATTCAGTACATTTAAAAAATAATCCTGTATATTAAAACAATATCTTAATATACATATACCATAACTTCTGTTGGTGAAATTGCTATAAAAATACATGTACATTATTTTGTATCATTAAAAAATACCGCAACAACATAAAATCAGAATACAAACACATTATCACATGGACACATTGACCTCAGTCCCAAAAAAGACAGATATAAAGTTGCATTATGGACTTTGTGTGCATGAGTCATATACTTAAAATTTCAGTGAATCTGTGCGATCATTCAACATCTGATGGGAAAATGCAGCATGGATTACTGTCCCATCATATCTCCATTGTTATCCTGTAGTACTCTCCTGTACTAAAAAGAAGGAACACGCACAAATGTATGAGAAGAAAGTAGAAAGAGACTACATTGAAGAGCAATAGCACATCAAAATGAACACAGATTTAAAAAAATCAATATATGCACCCAGGGGTGCATAAGCCGAGTTGCATGGGATACATTGTAAAGTCAGGAATGATGTGGCATATTTATAATTGTGAAGAACTAATTTCAGTTTTAAACTTTTCAAGTTACTGTCCAGAAACCATATTTGTCTAAAGTTTTCAATCTATTTTTGGTCACTGTGACCTTGACCTTTGACCTGTTTTCTCCAAAATCAATAGGAGCCTTGCTTTGCTGGTATCCAACAATATAACCAAGTTTCATTTGATTCAAATTAAAAAATTTCAAGTTATTCTCCGGAAACTAATTTTTTTTTTTGGAATTTTAAATTTATTTTCGGTCACTGTGACCTTGACCTTTGACCCATTTTCTCCAAAATCAATAGGGGTCTTCCTTACCTGGTACATAACAATATCTTTAAGTATCATTTGATTCGGATTTAAACTTTCTGAGTTATCATCCGGAAACCAAATATTTCTGAAATTTTCATTCTATATTCGGTCACTGTGACCTTGACCTTTGACCTTTTTTCTCCAAAATCAATAGGGGTCTTTCTTACCTGGTACCCAACAATATATCAAAGTTTCATTTGATTCGGATTTAAACTTTCTGAGTTATCAACCGGAAACCAAATTTTTCTGAAATTTTCATTCTATTTTCGGTCACTGTGACCTTGACCTTTGACAATTTTTCTCCAAAATCAATAGGGTTTTCCTTACCTGGTACCCAACAATATATCAAAGTTTCATTTGATTAGATTGTAAACTTTTCGAGTTATCATCCGGAAACCAATTGTTGACGCCCAACCGCCAACCCACCCACCCGCCCGCATCACCAAACCAAAGATTTGATGCAGTTTGGAATGTGTTCGGCCGCAATAGTTATTTAGTGTGATAATGACCTTGACCTTTGGACTTCAAAAGCAACATGAATCTTGAATGTCATCAGGATTTGAAGTGTGATAAACATGCATCAGTAAGTACATTTATAAAAGTTAGAGGCAAGCTCAAATATACAGTATATAGTGAAAAAGAGACCTTGACCTTTGGACCTCAAAATAAATAGGAACCTTCCTCTTTTGGATGTGATCAAAATATGCAAGTCTGACAAAGACGCACCAAGTAGTATAAAAGTTTAGAGACCAGACAAGCTCAAATCTATGGCATTTAGTGACAAAATGACCTTGACCCTTGTCCTTTTGACCTCAAAATAAATAGGAGCCTTCCTCTTTTGGATGTGATCATGATATGTAAGTTTCACAAAGATGCCCCTAGTAGTATGAAAGTTAGAGACCAGACAAGCTCAAATGTATGGCATTTAGTGACAAAGTGACCTTGACCTTTGATCTCAAACTAAATAGGAACCTTCCCCTTTTGGATGTGATCATGTTATGTAAGTCTCACAAAAATGCGCCAAAAAGTATGAAAGTTAGAGACCGGACAAGCTAATTGTGGACGCCGCCTGCCTACCCAACTGCCCGCCCGACTGGACACCCATCCTTCGCCAATTTAAAAGCCGAGGTTTGCTACGTAACTCGTCTAAAAAGACCAACATACCAATTCAGTAGAAGCAGACGGTGTGCAGAATAGGTCTCCCAGCTCGTGGCTCAAAATCTTGTAAAATCTCGTCTATGTCATTGTCCAGATCTTCAGACTCAAAGAGCTGTTAATGAAAATTCTAGACATAAGCAAACTGATTTAGACTAAAACATGCTCCAGATGAGTATATATGCATTTGCAATTACAAGCTTTTATGTCCCCATAACCGGAGATTCGTTTTTGTTTCATCTATCTGTTTGTCCCTAAAATTTTTAACCTTGGCCATATTTTTTGAATGGTAATAGTGCTAGGGCTTTCATATTTGTATTCCTTGTGAAAAGACTTTTCTTTTGGTAACAACATTTTTGACTTAATGATTTTCACATTGGAGTTCAACCTACTTTTGAAAAAATTTAACCTAGGCCATAACTTTGGATTGGTTTGTGATAGTTTTTTTTATATTTCACATGTGTAATCCTTGTGACAAGACCTTTGTTTGGGCATCAGAATTGCTTTGCTGCCATACGGGGGCATCAGTGTTTCACAAATACATCTCGTTGTTATGTTAATTTCAATGCTTCAATCATAAAAAACAAAATTTGTACAGGACAGTTGTAAATATATACCTTGATTCTTTGGATCTAGGGTGTACTTAAGGAATGAAAGTAATTTTTACTCATTTTATATGATATAAAGTAATTTGGGGCAGTTTCCGCATTATAAACCACAAAGCGGTTTAAAAAATAGTGTTAACTGTCTAAACTTACTTTGTATCATATGAAATGAATAAAAAATACTTTCATTCCTTATGATTTAATTAAATAAACTGCGTTTGATATTATTTGATCAATAATTCTATAGAAAATGTGAATTTTATATGAAGCGGACCAATACTGGCATAGCAACAAAATAGAAACTGAACAGCCAAACATATTGTGATGTCATTCCTAGGACGACATACAGTGGGACTAAATGGCAACTTTGTTTATATGATTTAAAGAATGTTGATAAAGTCAAATGAACCAATCAAATTGTGTGTTACAAGTAAAATTAAATTATTTAGGATACACATGTATTCTGTATTTCCAAAACGTAATACATGTATATGATAAAAAAAACCATTTTACAGACCCTTTATTGAGAGCATTGTCTACACAGATAACCCTATAAAGGTCACCAATCAAATTAATTTATGTACCATTATGACTAGGTTCTCAATCAGATAATTGTGCATACCAATGTTGATAGGTCCCCAATCAGATTACGGTACCCTACACAGGATTATGACTAGGTTTTCAATCAGATTATACTAGATATTGTTGTCTCCCCAGCTCCCCAAATTGAAAGTGCACCAAATGAAACCTCCTCCCCTTCATGTACTGCATGGTATGGAGGAGAAAGCATGAACAGGAACATAGACATTATGAACTCTGATAAGCCATATAATAGTGTTCACAAACTATTTAACAAACCCTCAGAGCCACTATAAATTTTAGGATGACAATTAGTGTTGTACTGATAATCAGAAAACATCGATTAACGACGAAAAAAAGCTACCGATTCCGATGATCGATTATTATTTTTCATAATCGATCATCGGATCCACACATCTCATAGAGCGCATTCCGAAATTAGACCGTTTCCGTTATTGTTTTACCTGTGCCAGGAAAAAAAAAATGGCATCAAACAATGGAATATATGATCACCCGAGCGTGAAAAAGAAGTCAGAAGTATGGAAGTATTTCGGAAGGTAGATATCAATTTACCTCCAAGTAAAACGAACCTAAATCTAAATCTAAATAAAGCCGTGTGCCGTATTTGCTACAAGGAATACACCAACACTGGTAAGTTTATTTTTTCATACTTTGACATGTGGCACGCATTTTTTAGTGTAACACACCAGAATCATGTGCACGATATTCTTGTTTCAAATGTATATTTTTTCTATTATATACGTTGCTGATTTATTCAGTGTGCCATAACTATCATTTCTTACGATCGCATCATATGCAACTTGATATTAAATTCCGAATTTTCTTGAACGTACTTTACTATATTCTAGTATTTTGAAGAGACCAGACGTTACCTGGGGATGGCACTGAAAGAAGATGACAAAGGGCTCACAGTTCTAGAGTAGTGGCAAAAAAATGAAATGCTTTCCCCCAGAATAGCAGTTCTTGCAAAAAAGATTTTATGTGTTCAAGCTAGTAGCGTGCCATCAGAGAGAGTATTTTCTCTTGCTGGTGGGTTGGTGTCAAAAAAGAGAAGTAGGCTGAGTGCAGATAATGTAGATTTGTTTATTTTCTTGAACAAAAACATGAGTAAATTTTGGTGAGAGATTGAATGGTATTATGCTTAAGCCAGAGACAGTAGAGATTTAGATTAAAATGCTGAGTTTTACATCATACTGGTGTTTAGTTTATCTTGCTATTTCTCTCCTAGAAAGAGCTGTTAACTATTTGTTTAAGAAATGTAATGCTTTGTATTGAATAAAAAACAAATCTGCACTAGTACTTTTTTATGTTTTAATTTTGAATAATATATAGTTAAATTTCCGTCTTTGATCTCCGTGTAAGATTCAATATGGATATGAATCTCACCTTCCAATGGCATCCATCATAATTATGAGCTAGTTATATATCCAACCAGCACAAAGCTAAGGTGTTTATATAGAAAGTGCAAAAGCATCAAGACAACATAGAAAACATCATATTGAGTTATTGATATTAGCTAATTGATATATAATTGAAGATTATGCTTGATATAGTAAAAATGTAACATCCGATTATAATCGGAAAATCGCATCGGAAGCAGCAATCGATTCCAACCGATGATCGATTATGAAAGTGAACCGATGTCCCATCACTAATGACAATTGGATCCTCCTGTTCCTACAATATTCACATCTGCAAATGGCATTCAAAATATTGTACAAACTCCAAAGTCTATCGGATAAGCCATATAGGAGGAGAAGTGTTCAAAAGCTAATTTAACACCCTCCAACCCTCTTAGATCACTATAACTTTTAGGAAAATGATTGGATCCTCCTGTCCCAACAATATGCACATCTACAAATTGCAATGAAGCATTGTACAAAGTTTCAAATCTATCCGATCAGCCATATAGGAGAAGTGTTCACAAGGTATTTTACATCCTCCACCATTCTTAGATCCACTATAACTTTTAGGAAAATAATTGGATCCTCCTGTTCAAACAATATGCACATCTATAAATGGCAATGAAGCATTGTACAAAGTTTCAAATCTTTCCGATAAGCCATATAGGAGGAGCTTCTCCTCCTATATGGCTTATCGGAAAGATTTTGTGACAAACAGATGGAAAGCACATAAACAATATCTCCCCTTGGAAGATATAATTACGTACCTTTGTGACTAGATTCTCAATCAGATTATTTTACATACCATTGTGACTAAGTCTCCAATCAGAAAGGCTCCAATGGTGGCCTCCTCATGATTGTCCTGAATGTCAATGTTAATGATGTGAGCAGGCTGCATATCTTCCTTCTCTCTTGTTTCAAAATCTGAAAATAGCATATAATGAATCCTATTTGTCTAAACATTAATACATGTATACCTAATAAATTAGAGAGAAGGCAAACTTGCCATTCCTGTACTTTATTAATCTGATATTGTTAGCATTGCAATATCAATAATGTTGATACAATATCCATTGCATACATATGCATTGTTATCATTAATATTGTAAGTAAACATAATGGACATTGTAATGTCAACAATGTTCAAATGATAATGTAGATACATGAAAGGTGAAGATAATGAACAGTGATCAATCCCATACAAAATAGAGAGTTGATCAAACACGGACCCCTGGAAACACCAGAGGTGGGATCAGGTGCCTAGGAGGAGTAAGCATCCCCTGTCGACAGGTCACACCTGCCGTGAGCCCTATATCCTGATCAGGTAAACAGAGTTACCCATAGTCAAATTCAGTGTGCCAAGAATGGCCTAACAATCGGTATGAAACACGTCAGACAGCATTTGACCCCATGATAGATTGTATTGACGAAATAGATCGTTATAACGACCATAGGGTTTGCGAAATGCTGACTTCAATCGAGACTGTCGTATGCATTGTTAAGTCAATCATCATGTCAAGGAATATGAACAGACACTAAACTACATATGTATTTATCAAAATCTAGCTGCAGATCTGTAACTCTCTAGGAAAATATTGGGACCAATATATTCCCAGAGAGCTTCAGACCAGCAACTAATCAAAATACGGATTAAACTTACTATTAATAGCAATGTTAGATCCTGAAATCAGGTTATCTACAAAGTGATTAATGAATGAGATCAGAAGCTTCCTACCCTCTATAACTTGATCATATACTCTTTCTTCACAAGTGATGATGACATTGAACTTTTCCTTGCATGCCTGGAACCTCTCTGGCATTGGCTTAATTCTTCTATTTCTGTCCAGCATGTGCAGGATCCCATTCTGTGTGTAGCTGTGTTGTTCAGGAGTTTTTTCAACATGTCATTAGATGAACATAAAATGGAATCAAATATATTATGCATGATTGATTACTCAATCTTATGTCTGCATTTTAATGTCTAACATGTAGAAATTTTACTCACTCACATCATTGGCATTTTTATCAAGACATCTTCAAACATATCAGCATACATATCTAACTCACAGAAATAAATCTTTTTAACATGTAGTACTTTTTGTAATTTAGAATGTCGTGAGATATCTCTAGACAAGTTAATCAGCTTTGTTCAACATGAAGGATACAGTTCAGGGTCCTTTCTCATCAAGTCTCTGTACATTTCATCATAAGTCGTGTTGAAATCATAAATATTTGGTTTGTCAAGCGTGGCTCCTGGTAACTTGACTTGATTGCCAGTTCCGAATGATCGAACATTGTATCCCCTCTTACTGAAGAAAAACAGACCATAATTGTTACCATTTACATTCTAAAGACATGCTATACCACTATATAAACCAGTACATACACATATATCTGGTTGCAACTGCACTCCAAATATCATCAAACAAAACCTTGAATCAAATTTGTATTGGTACATGTACCTCAAAAAGCTGTGAGCCTCCATACTTCGGTTTTGATTACTGGAGCAGACGACTGCAACAGACAAGGGTGAACCTCCATCCGTCATGACGTCTGAAATACAAAATTTATATTCACGACACAACAGACTATGAGGAGTCATAAGGGTGTGCAGCTGGAGTACTATACATCCATGGAAATCTTTCATATACAATGTATTACATATCCTAAAAATGTATAATTTTCATTTATAGAGAAAGACACACAATAACACTGCACCATAGTAGTATATACAAACAGAAACTGGTTGAATATGTGTATTAAGTGTGATTATCCTAGTCTCATTAGTACCTTTTCTATTTTGTTTCGTGTCTATAAAATTACCAATGTAAGTTTGACCTTCAATAGGCTTCTTCCTCTAATCATTGGGAACATGGGTATCAAATGTGACAATCCTAGCCTTACAAGTACTGGGTTTCTTTATCTGGATCACAAGGTGCTGACAGATGTGGAGATGTACAGATAGATGCACATCTATGATGTTTGAATATGTGTATCAGGTTATCAGGTTTGATTATTAAAAAACAAAAGGCTATGTATAATAAAGTTTGATATATTCCATTTTTTTTCCTATGAAATCTACAGACCTGCAGCTTACCTCAATCAAGATGCAATCAGTCCCATCATATTTGTTTAATGTAACAAAAGAATACACACACTAGTATAATTCATATTAGAATTTAAGAGAAAATGAATTCAATATTTTCAAGCATTATCATATCAAAAAACAATCGTAGATTTGAACACTACATAGACAAGATCCACCAACTCAACAACCAGGGTTTGTACAGCCCAATATAATTTTTCAAGCCATATTTCAAGCACTCTTGGACAATACATCATCTAAATAATAAAAAAAACCTGACAAGTCATATTGACTGAATTTTATTACTCTTTCATTTATAGGTCATTTAGCCTATCAAGTTTTGGGGTTTTATTTTTCAACATTTCAAGATCAACAGTTGCTTGGCTAGATTTAGTTTGATTACTTCCCATTTTCAGAAACAATGTCATAGATAAATCGTCAAAACTCAACTCTAATGGTTTTTTATGTTCATCACCTTGCATGTGAAAAGTGAGAGTTGCATCCCCATATCAACATTGTTTAATATCCTGTCATATTGCACAAGTGTTTTACTTCACAGACTGAAATTCTTTGACCCAGTGATGCCATGATTCCCAAACTTGATATTGCATGTAAAAAAAAGAATGGACATTGTTCTTAAAAAAAAAAAATTTGCTTATATTGTAGTAGAACATTAAATTTTGCAACAAATCTTGAAAATAGTGATGATAAGCCTCAACCCCGCACATTTCTTGCTGCACCATAAATCGAACTTCAAGGTTTTATAAGGGTTGGATCTGTAGCTCTCTGGTCTGTCCCAATATTTTC
Source organism: Ostrea edulis (assembly GCF_947568905.1). NCBI lineage: Eukaryota > Metazoa > Mollusca > Bivalvia > Ostreida > Ostreidae > Ostrea > Ostrea edulis. Next base: position 63,837,960 of record NC_079164.1, read on the forward strand.
CCAGAGAGCTACAGATCTGCAGCTAGTATTATAGTAGAACATCAATCATATAGTAGATATCAAGTGCCATATAGCAAGAATTCGAGTACTTAAAATGCACTTTTCCATACAATTGAACTGTCTATGCATTTTGAAGTACTGGGTGAAAATTGGTCTGTATGAACCCTGTCTACAGACAGTCTGTTAGGGTTTTTTTTTCATTCTTAGTAATTGAGTCCTGTATAAATAGGTGAAAAACAGTGTTCAGCTGAAGTTTCTTTGTGAAAAACTTTATATTGGCATGGCAGCGCACATGTTTAGTCGATATATATTTTTGGTCGTAGTACACCATCCTTTATATTTTGATTAATTTTCTCTTATACATATGTTATCATTAGAGCTCGGTCCGCGAGCAGCTAATGGACCCCTCGCTATTAACCAAACACATACATGATACAGTTTGTGAATTAGGATTTTAAAAAATATAACTTGGTTATTTCGTGGTTTCACTTCAGAGGATTGTTAGCACAAAAACCTGTCTAATTTTGAATAACATTCACACACAAGAGCAAAAAAATTAAGCTATTTCATCAATTACTGCACAATAAACATAAATATGCTAACCTGCTAGCTGTTGATCTTAAACTTTATTCCGTTTCCGGTGTAATCCAATTTTAGTAAGTCGCGTCTAGTCTAAGTCGCGTCAAGAAGAAAAACTTTGATTAACTTGTACATTAACTACTCTTTACGGGAAAAGATAAGCGAGAAGAAAACAATTATTAGATCTAATGAATCATAATGTATATATTGTTTTAATGCAACTGATCAAGTACAACATCAACCTAATTTATGACTTCAGTATTTTACAATCTGCGAAATGACGTAAGATTTACTGGTTCTAAAATCGTGACAGTGAATGAGAACCAGTTTTATGTCGAATCTGAGATTGTTTACATATGCATGGCGACGCAAAGTTGTATACATGTAAACAACATGCAATGGCCGTGCTATTTTCCCCACATAAGTTAGCTAGATAGGCAAAAATGAAGAGGTAAGTATATTTAGCAAAGTTGTAACAGCAATCGCCTATAATATATATGGTTTTTTTTCTTCCCCATACATTGCAAGAACAAGTCGATGCAAGTCATGTCAACGGATAACGTTAGTCCCGAAATGTATGTTTAGCAATTCTAACCTTTGTGTACAAATTGAAATAAGACTTGTAATGTAAAAGACTTAAGTATAAGCTCTATCATTTCAGTGAACATTTCGGCTGACAAAGATAAAAATATGGCATCTACGACACAAGTTCCTCTTTTAGATGTAAACTTCGGTTTGAGTTCTACACAGAAGTCTTACGGTGGTAAAAAGGCACCACATGGCTTCCATCCATATAACGATGAAGAAGAGTCTCTACATTTAAGTAGCAGCATTCCACAGAAATCATATGGAGGAAAGAGAGCGCCAACTGGATTAATTGCTGTTAATTTAGATGAAGATTCTAAATTAACATGTGTTAAAAAGTCAACATTATCAAATATTATTGTTTTGAATGATGACGATGAGTCAACATGTTATAAATCCTATGGATTAAAGAAAATTATTCCAACAAATGGTCTAGTCAGTCACGAAGTGGAGGAAACTTCACATGCACCAAGACGTGTAAACATCCCTTTAACGGATATTAACGAAGAAGGACAGTTAGGTAATGACAAAGTGACATTGCCACAGCATGGGTCTAAGCGTGGAGCACCAGGACCTCTGGTCACATCAAGTGATGAAGAGGAGAGTTTGCCCCCTTCTCCTCGTTCTAGTGTAAATAGTAGTTCATCTGTCCAACATGCATATGAACATGACCATGACTATGAAAATGTAGCATCTCCTAGTGGAAGCAGCACAGCCAGTGGACCTGTGTATATAAGACCACCAGGATTTAAACACCATGCACAAGAAATTAAGAAAGTAAAAAAAAAGAAGACCACAGTGTTTGATTTCAAATCTGCTCTGAAAAAAAGGGCACCAACTCCTCCCAAAGTTAGACCTAAGAGAGGTACATACATTTATATGCATATATATACATATACAAAGCTTTTATTGGCCTTACAATGAATTAAATTCTAGCTTTAAGATATATGGTAATTATTCAGTAGCCCTATGAATTTTCATCATGTGTAAAAAATGAGGATGACCTATGTATTTACAAGTAGATGTATTCCATGATGTTCTGTAAGTATTGAGTGTGATGGTGCAAAATGTGGAAATTAAACCACTGGAATCTTTTCTCAGAACAAACACTGATAAACTGTGTTTTATAACAGAGTCAGTTCCAATGAGATTAAGAGCATTGCCTCAGTCATTCTGGAAACAGCCAAATGTTCCCAATCCTGTATCTCCAGCACCTTTACTTCCATCATTACCTCCCCTTGGATCTAAAGACTCGAGTGAAGATATCTCCGGTGAGTTATATTTTTGTACTTTGAAATTAAACATCATGTAATATAAAATATTGTTGCCATGTAGAAAATGAATATATAATTAAGGTATCTTTCTTTATATTTTGTTTCTTTGGAATTAAAGGATATAGAATTTAAATCAATTCATTCTGTGACGTCATGCATATTCTTTTCTTCTGCTTGTAGAGGCTAACTCATGGCTCGCTGAAACCCATTTTTACCTGTTAACTGCTTTCATCGATAGAATCCGTAAACTTAACTGAATGAAAGAAAATTTATAATGCTTTCATTAATGTCAAAGTTAATACCTAATCTTTATAAGCTAGCACATATTATGTTATATCAATATTTCTGCTCCAAAATTTGTTCAATAAGATCTGATCAACAAGTAATAGCTAAAAATAGCTTACTTTGAAGGTTTTTTTTTAACAAGTCTGGCCAAATAAAAATTCTTTCAGATGAACTGATATCCATGTATTGGGTATGGACCTGGATTTTACATATCTTTAAATGATCCAGTGAGCTTAGGTTATAATTGTGCACTATGATCAACCCAATCTGTAAGTGCATCAATCCTTTTTCTGTAAAAGTTAGGATATGTGCCACTAATACATGTTTTAAAAAAGTTGGCATTTGATGACTTAAATACATTTAATTCCAAATATTTCCAAGCATATGATGCTGTTCTTGGCAGTTTTGATGTTGCATTATTTAGGTTTACATCCAACTAGTTACAGCTTGTAAGATGTAAAATGATATTTTAACACTAATGATTACATTTATAGATCAACCCACCCACCACCAGTCCCTGTAGAATCCATATTACCTCTGCTTGAAAGATTGCATTACTCACTATATACTAAAGATTTGCAAATTTGCTAGTCTTGATCGCAATGATCAAATAGTTTCCATGTTTGATGACATTTGATAGATACCTATGTTCTGTCTTTCCATAATTCTGATGATGATGAAAATATCTACAAGTATTTTTGTGATTCAGTCTAATCAAAAGATTTCTGTCTACAGATATGCGACCGATAACCCCTCCAGAGGACAAAGAGAGACACAAAAAACAGTCCAGACAACCGGAGAGGAAAGTCTACGTCACAGGAGACACAGATTTACTCCTAAAACATTTGTTTGACAGAGCAGTAGAAGACAAGAAAAATCCTTCTCAAATTAAAAGAGGAAGGTAAATAAGTCACAGTAACTTACTTATGCCCACTATCTTTTGGGGCATAGGCTGCACACAAGATTTCTCCAGAACCCTCTATCTTGGGCAATTTGTTCCAGTTTTTTTCCATGTTTTTCTTTTGAATTCTTACAAACATCATATATTAAGATAGAATTGTAGTTGATGCGATGCTGAAATACATGTACCACATGGTCTTTATGCAGTGCCTAAGAAAAATAAGGGGTATATTCACCTCTCTTTTTTTGAAAAAAAAATTCTTTTCAAAAAGTGAAATGTTCAGTGCATATGTAATTGGTAAAGAATTGGCTTCATTCCCAGATTGTCCTTTCCAGACATTAAGTTAGACTTGCTCAAGTCTCTATGTTGTTTTTATTACATTATCATTTCATCCAAATTTTACTGTGTTTCTCTGCTCTCTACCATACTTAATGTCACCAAACATAGATATGTTTGGCATTATCAAAAGTATTAAAGAGAGCACTGATTATTAAACATAGAGACTTGAGCAAGTCTAACACTAAGTGTAAACATGTCATTATAATTTTGTGTACTGGCCTGGGTGTAAACATGTCATTATAATTTTGTGTACTGGGTGTAAACATGTCATTATAATTTTGTGTACTGGGTTGTGTTTTCAGGCCAAGAAAGATTGCTGTTCCTAGAGAGACAGGCACCAAAGCTCTTATTTCTGGTGATGATCCATACCTGGTTGATGCTGTCACACAGAAAATGTTTCCCCAATTGTCACTGGAGTCACGGCAAGGTCAGATGGGATCCACAACCCTCCAGTTAGTGACACTCAGGGATGGGGATAAATCTGTCACGCTACCATCACTTAGTATAGAGCAGAATTATTCTCAGATGCTGTCAGACCTAGCTATGAACATATGATGTACTGGCTGAAGGTTTTCTGAGAGTATTTATATTTATCATGACACACACACAAAAGAAATACAATTTCATATTTACAGCAGTAATATTTTACACTTTACAAATATTCATTCAGTTGAAAATGTTTACAAATCAGGGTTATCATGATTAATTTAATTCATTCCAATTTTAGAAATCAGTTGTACTTAACTGAAAGTGTTCAATGAATCGGGGTAACAAAATCAGTGACGTAAATAAGTGTTGATAATGATAGTTTGATGTGATCTACATTTTTGTATATGCAGAGTAGGCAAATTTGTTCTACAATTTTGATTTTTCGGTAGCAAATTTCCTAGTAATCTGCATTACATATGTAATGTTTAAATAACTGTTGTTGTCTAATACATGTATCCACCTCCCCCTCCCAGATTGCATTCTCCAATTTCAACTTTAAACATGTGTTCAAAGCATGTGGCACAATTTGATTATTTTCATTTCATTCCCAGACAGTACTTTGTGTATATGTGTATGCCTTTGTTTTGTTTATTCTTAGATGTTCTTAAACTGAGAGTGACATTAAGCACTAATAATACTGTGGAATCGTCAAGTTTTTTGTGGTTTGAGAAAAATGCATGTAAGAATATTTTTAAAGTCCTGCTTTTATGGTTTAAAGATCAAGCTATCATGTTTTATGTAATTCAAATTCTCCTGTTCATGAAGCTTTTAAGAACAATGTGAATTAATATCTGGTAGTATCTTATTAGGTTAGTGCATATATTGATCTTCATTCAAAAGGTATACTGATGCAAAGCTTAAAATGTACACAAACAGTGATACAGGTACCTGTATCTGTTGTTGACTTTGTTACTGATTAGGAAATTAAGAATACATGTGATTCAAATTCATATGGACATGGAAGAATATGCAAATTATCTCCTTTAAGGGGTATAGTACTGAATTATCAAATGATTTAGAAACAAAGTCTTCAATTCACTACATATTGATCATTCTTTTGTTATTGAATTTATTATAGTATGCAGTATTTCTACAATGATCATACTGCATTTAATTTATTATATTGTACAATACAATTTGTAGATTGTTATTTTTATTTATTGACTTTGCTATATTTAAAGATTCTGTCCATTTCTGACACCTTTAGGTGATTTGAGACAATTCCAACATAACTACATGTAGCCGTCCACAATTTTTGTCCCTATTTATGTTGACTGTGATATTGTTGTTGTTGAATCTGGTGACAATTAATTATTTTTATGCATTTCTTTAAGGATATATTACATACATTGAATCAAGACATGATCTTGAAGCTTTACTTCAGATTATGAAATATATTAGCATTTTTTAATATCATTTGCAACCTTGGGCATCTAGTAATTGACCTGTCTGTCTGTTTAGTCCTCTACACATAAGTTGTTTGCTTTAAGATTTTAAAAAATCTTAACATTTTAAACCTTAAAATACTTTTAGATTTAAGTTTGATGAGTGATTCATTTTATGTGATGGGTACGTAGGGTGAATATCTGTCTGCAAAGATCACATTTTTTCTTAGAAGACTGTGTTCAGTATTTTTAGTATTTTGAATAACTGGACTGCAAACTTCATGTGTGTATGTGTGTGTGTGCATGTGTTTATTTCACAGACACTTTGAATTCCCCACCACTGGGAGCAGAGTGTTACACTAACACATTGAATTCCCCATCTCTAGAAGCAGAGTGTTACACTAACACATTGAATTCCCCACCACTGGGAGCAGAGTGTTACACTAACACATTGAATTCCCCATCTCTGGGAGCAGAGTGTTACACAAACACATTGAATTCCCCATCTCTGGGAGCAGAGTGTTTCATAAATACATTCTACAATTTTCCAGTTATAATAATTCCGTCCTATTTCTTTTTCATTCAAATGTGTGAAATTCTATTTATATACATATAATGCCTGAAAATGTTTTATCTTTTATTTATTTCTATTTTTTATACATGATTACCTGTATATGTACTTATGAATGTGTTTGTATAAGTTTTGTCATATTTAGTGGAAGCATAATTAACCATACACTTCCATAGGCCATACAAATTAAATTCTGTTTTATATCGATCTTTGTTAAATCTTCAATCTTTACATTTATTAAATGTTAGATCATGGTTCAGAAATACGGGTTGATAATCAGATTTGTATGTTAATATTCAAATTCTTTAAATATAAAATTAATGTTGAATTAATAATTGTGTAAGATTTTATTATTTTCTAAATTATTATACTTATTGGTTACACGTACAATATATATTGAGTTTTGACTACAGGCTACTCTTTGCCAGGTTGTGAAATTGACAGGCACAAAACTATGTGATCTTGAGTACAAACATTCCAATAAAGCATTTCTAGTCTACATTATTTATTAAATCAGTATTTTAATCATGACTATGTAAAAATATGTATATTGTGCGTTTTTCCTTAATCTTTTTGAATTGAGTGATTTATAGTTTCAGATTTTAAAACATGTACATATGTTTTAGGTACTTTGAGTGCGCTTCTATTTTGTCCATTATACAGTGCTATATTGAATACGTGAAGTTTTACATGTTGATACATTAAATTTTTTAAAAAGATGTTAGATTTTTTTTTATCATAATTTATAAGGTGAAATATTCAGATATAATTGTTTGCATGTTGTTTTTACGTTCCATGCGAGAATCGTTCACTCATGCAGAAACATCAAAAGCTAAATAGGTGAAGTGCCACAAATTTAGATGCATTTGGTATGCATTGCTATGGATCATCATAAATGCCTTGTGTGACTTTTTAGCTCATCTGAGCCTAAGTGAGCTTTTCTGAACGAAATTTGTCTGTTGTCCATCTAGATAGTAACTTTTCACTTTTTAGCTCACCTGTGCTGAAAGCTCATGGGAGCTTTTCTGATCACCTCTTGTCCGTCGTCTGTCTGTAAACTTTTTACATTTTCAACTTCTTTTCCAGAACCACTGGGCCAATTTCAACCAAACTTGTCAAAAAGCATCCTTGTGAGCAAAGATGCAAGCCATTATATACATGTAGCAATGACCATTTTCTTCTGTACACCAAGAGGTTTCTCCACAGTGTTTCTTGATGAAGAGAGCTTTTCACTAAGCCATCTATACAGAGAAAAAGATAAAGTCTCTTTCTTCATTCTTTTGTTCATCATTGAACTTTTTGAAAACATAGTTTTCAAACCAGACTAAAAAAATAAATAAATGTTTATTCGGTATATACATACATATAAACATACATAAATACCAAGGATAACCCATGAAAGCTCGAAAGCTTATTTCCAATGGGGTCCTTTGATGCACGGATGTTTGCGGTAGGGGGTCATTTATGTGGGAGGAAACCGGAGTATCCGGAGGAAACCCATGTGTCCGAGCGGGCGACCGCCATACCCTATCACATACAACCACTGCCGATCACAGGGATCGATCTCGGGTCGCAGCGGTGAGAAGCGAGAGCGCTACCCGGACACGCTTGATCGGGTATTTTTTCTTCGAATTTCGCGCTCATTGGAGCATTCTACTGTAATTCGAATGCTTAATACATATATATGGAAGAATTCTCTTTCTCCTGCTTGAAGCCAGATGAATAGAATAATAGAGTACACACTGATTTACTCACAGTATCTAAAATCACACGGGAACGCGTGGTAAATTTACTTTTGCACACAGGAGCAAAGCTAATTAGTAAATGTATTCATGAGTAAATTTCTCGCCGTATAAATGCAATACAAGCTGTAACTGACGGCATTTTTTCAACTATCCAATTATGCATCAATTAACTTCTATCGGTATAACTGATATAATTCCCAAGATCTGAAGAAAAATTCAACAAAATAAACAAGGGAATATTGTTTGAGAGCATACCTACAATATAGCGTTTCGTATAAACCGCCACGGACATGGGAACGATGATTGCCGAACATACTCGGGTTGCTGAGACCGACGTCATATACAAATATGGAAACTGACGTGAGTAACTACACGTTCTGTTTGTTTTAAAATATTACATCGTTTCATGGATGGCAAGAAGTACTATAAGTGTAAGAAAGTAATTATTACGCATATGTGCAACTCAAATGAAATTTTGATAGTGAATTTTCTATAAAATTGGCATGTTAAATTGTTTACAAATCTGACACGTACGTGCTCAGTGCCTCTCTTTCGGGTTTTTTCCGAACTGGTGACCTCCGAAGTCAATGCACATCGGAGATTACGAATAGGAATTACTGACAGTATGACAATGATTCATGAATCGACCTTTTCTGCTGAATTGACGGGTTTATTGCTTCATATTTACTCTGATTCTATTAAGTTAATTGTATGTTTCTAATCACAAATATGTTCAATATTTGTTATTTTATTTTTCAATATATTTACCGTCAGTTACAGCTTGTATTGCTTTACTTTAAAGGTAGCTCACTACACTAAAGATTATACTATTTATGGCACTACGTCACAAAATGGCGATTTTTAAAATGTTTTGTGAAACTATTTGTATCGATCGATTTGTTCGTCTATCATCGTAGTGGTTAAAGCATTGGGCTGATGAACCGCGGATCTTGAGTTCAAATCCGCGAGGGTCTTTTGTTCATATGTGTTGAAATTATTTTTTTGAAAGTCATTTTTTTATCCAAGTTTACATATTATTTTCTGCCTTTTTGGCATATATACTTATTATATATATCATCATATCTTTTATGATTACATAAATTTTTACTGATTTGAGAAACTATTTCAGGGTGTAGTGAGCCACCTTAATAAAATATTTGATCAAGTAAAAAGTCTGGTGTGCTGTGAAATGCGATTGCCAATGTGCATTGAAAACAGTTTCACCCAAATATGTACACGTAGTATCTTAAGCCTCAAACGATAAAACGTGGCATGTTTAATACTGCTTTACGATGAATCGATGCTTTATATGCCAATGATTACATTTTCAACTGTTTTCTCTTATATAATATTATTACGAGCAATACGTATTTATCACTGTATAAATACCCATACGGGGTCAATAGAAGTCGCAGCTGTGCGTATGGATTTATGTTAAAAGTAGGTTACTATACTTTTACTATGACAATACACATCTAGGCTAGCCAACGTTTCCATTTGCTACAAAAATCTAGGCCTCTCAATAGATAAAGTCAACATCACAAAATATATGTATGGTTTTATTTGTATTCCAAGCAGTGGGCTTTCATCAATGATAAAACATTTCTGTAAAACAGTGTATATCTTAAATTTCGTCTGCTACACTCTGGAACAATGGCTAAATATGGCACCTTTGATATTGGTGATGCGGAATTGTACCTACTGCTAGACGATGAAAACTTATAACAGAAATTTATCGAGTCAACAGAAGCATTCAGTGAGCTCATGTTTGTCAACAATTCCAAATCCAAATCGTCCCTTACCTCCGTGCACTTCCACTTCCTCTGCGATGTCAGGGAGATTCATCTGTGTCCTCTGTCCTGTCTATAAAAGATTTGCTTACCCTGTTATTCATGTTCCTCCACCTCAGTCTTCTGTTAACTCCGTAATGTCCACAAAATATCTTTCAAAGTCGGTCTTGCCACATATAGATACCCCCCCCCCCCCTTTTGATGTAGGCTTTCGGCTTGACTGATACAAAGTTTTAAAAGTTTGTATCAGTCAAGCCGAAAGCCTATATCAAAGGGGAGGCGAAATTTATTTATGTGTGGTAACTTTCACAGGAGCATAAGATACCATTTTTAATTATTATAATTAAAAGAGTTCGGTTACACAATCTGTTTCGTTTCGGTGGGTTTCGTTTCGCTAGATTTCGTTTCGTTTCAGTATATTTCGTTTCGTTTCGATTTCGTTTCGCACTTTACAGGTACCCTCTTCAACAACTGTGTCATCAACTTTCAAAGGCGCATCAAAACAGTAACGGTGCGCAACCCCAGTATGTTTTTATAAATTTTTCCAAAATTACCAATCTATACATAAGGAAAAGTTTTTAATCATATACTCCTTAGTATATTTTTGGTTAGTCCTGTAGCTATGGATGCCATCTTTAAATCATAGTAAAATAATTAAAATCTAATTACATTCAGTAAATGTTTTTGACCATTTCCCTAGAAAACTCTATCCTCAAAAAGATATTTTTTAGAGGCGCTGAGGAAATTCGGACTGAATTTTGGGCAATTTGTTTTTGCGTTACATCATAGTGTCTGCACATAGACTGTTTGTATGATGGCCATTAAATATAGCCATATTACAACCTGTTTGTTTGTTGTACATATTTTTGGATCTACAACTGCTAAATTTTGACCTTTTGTGTTTTTTCAACATTGTTAGGTTCAGAGGTTGTTTCCATGGAAACGAACTCATTTACATATATAAAAATTGTCATTTTTCAAACAGGAGAGACCTCCTTTCTATGATAAAATGATTTTCAGAAAAATCTAATTACTTTCATCTCAGCATCATATCCCCTTAATTCATATCTCTTTGTTGATATACGTGCTTTTCATCGTCTTAATGATTAAAGTATTTCGTCATCTGATGTAACTTTGTTTTGTGTTTTCGTCATTTTGAACGAAGCGTTATGTAGGTCAACAATGTGAAATGTTTGGAAATGTGTTGTTAACACAATTCAGCAATGGTTATCGATCAAAAATGTAAATATAAGTAATAAGGTATCATTTTAAAGTATCTATAAGCTTGTTGGTGCCTTATGTCCCACCGGGGATGAAGAGGATAAGTAAGTAAGTTAAAGTATCTATCGGGATATAAATACGGGTTGGTCACGTGATCATTAAAAGAAGGTGTTGCACGTCTCATGTTAATTTCCCTAAAGGTGTTGCATGAAAGATCGAAAAAATTAAGTTATTCAAATATATGATAAAACCAATTGGAACGTATGTCTTGATTCAATGATTTTTGATAATACGTTTAAAAGACGTGTATTGACAAAATTAGCCAAAATATTTCGAGTTTAAATAAAGCAATTATATGATTTTTAGCGTTAAAATGGAGGGGTATCCCCGAATTTCATATATTGTATTATATATAAAGCCTTTCATCAGTATATGCATTTTTGAGGGCATTGAAGTTTTAAGAACACATCTTGTTTTATACTGTTGCTGAATATTAGTGATTAGCTTAGATATTTCCAGAATAGGAAATTTTTTCTAGATTTTTAGCCTTTGAGGCTAGTGATACTTTTAACTAGTACTCAGGTGAGCGTCAAGGCCTACGGGACTATTGTTCATTATCAAAGCAATACAAGATGTATCTGACAGTATATAAATTGAAAAATAAAAGAAGAAAAGGAATACTATATTTGTGATTGAATATACAGAGGCGGATCCAGGAATTGCGGTTAAGAGGCGCAACTTTATGGGACAGGGGGTCTGAGGGCGAAGCCCTGGTGGGGGTCAATGGGGGCGAAGCATCTGGATTTTACAGATTTTATAGGTTTTCAAATATGTCTCCTGTGTAGTAATTTTTACTATTTTCTGCCATTTTTGATAGGGGAAATCAATAAAATAACGCAAATTTTAAGGGTTTTTGGAAAAAATGTAAGTTCTCATTCTTAAGCAATAAAATTGTCAAATCAGCAGAAAATGTCCATTCAGGAATTATAGTCTTCCAGACAGTGATTTTTGCTTGTAATTACTTATGTGCATTGACCTCGGAGGTCATCATTTCGGAAAAATGCACACATATCAGATTTGTAAATTTAGCATGCCAATTTTAAACAAATTCATCGTCAATTCATTTGAGTGGCACATTTGCGTAACTATTTCTTACACTTATAGTACTTCTAGTCATTCATGCAACGATGTATTATCTTAGAACAAACGAAATGTGTATTTCCGTCTTTGTATGACCTCGATTTCAGCAACCCGATTGTGTTCCGCAATTATCGTTGCATTATGTCCGAGTATATAACGATTGCGGCTATATGACGGTTTATACGAAACGCTCATTGTAGGCATGCACTCAAGCAACAGTGGCGGATTTAGAGGGGGGCGCAGCCGGCGCGCGCCCCCCTAAAATTTTCAAATTTAAGGTAAATTGCGGTATCTTGTTTCGGAAAATGTACTAAACGATAAAAGAAGCAATAATTTCTTCCACTCCTGGAGAAATAAATGACAAAATCTTTTGATTTCTTGAATTACTTTATTGTGAGTACTTAATTTTTTTTTCCAAAAAACCCTTAAAATTTGGGTCATTTTATTAATTTCATCTTATTAAAATTATAGAAAATAGTACAAATGACTAAATAGGAGAAATATTTCAAGCCCCATAAAATCTGTTAAACCCAGGAGCTTCCGGGGGCTTCGCCCCCTAGACCCCCACCAGGGCTTCGCGCTGGACCCACTGCCTCATAAAGTGGCGCCCCCCGTAACCGCAATTCCTGAATCCGCCCCTGAGCAATATTCCCTTGCTTATTTTGCTAAATTAAGGATTATATTAGTTATAACGATATATGTGTCAATTGGTGCAAACTTCGATAGTTGAAAAATACCACTAGTTACAGCTTGCATTGCTTTAATTTTCGATTTTATACGAAAGTTTTGCAACAAGGACCCCCGGAATGACAATGTGTAAAATACAGGAGCAATGTTTATCAAGAGGTTCCAAGTAGTAATTAAATAAAATGAATTTATGAAACAAAAAATCATTTTGGTTTGAATATGGTACAGCTGCAAATATGTGTATTTATTGAGAAACCGCGACGGATTTGCAGATATGCACAGTATAGCCAATCCAGCAAAAAATATCACCATCACCCCATGACTTAGATACGGAGTGTATTGTCATTGCATTCTATTTATAAGCTCGTTTTCTGAAGTTTGTTTGGTTTCTGCAATCCATTGAAATTCAAAATCTAATCTTATTCATGTTTGCTTCATTTGCATATCATCATGATGGTACATGTACTTCAACATTTAGCGTCTAGAGGAATACTACACCAGAGAAATATTATACGGGTGAAATGTGCAAACGTACAACACCACTGTGAAATTTAGAACGTTCAAATTTACTTATTTTGTCAAAATGCAATTTTAGTAGAAAGTAAAATGAAAAATATGGAATACTCCTGTTGGACTCGAACTCGCGATCTACATATTCGCAGTCCACACGCTTTTTTAATCTTTTATTTATTTTCATGACCATACATATATGACAATTACATTTCATTCAATACAATAATTGTCAAAACAGAAAATCCATGTATATTAATTAAAAATAAATGAAGGTACACCCCAAGATTCTTTCAAAATATGAATTCTATATAAGAACTTTTAATGAAATATGTGTTTGTTTTCAATAGTGCATAGTTGATAAAAATGATAGGAACTATAGTTTCTCAAAGTATATTTACATAGCCTTGTAGGGTCAAGTGGTTTACCACTTTGTAGACATATTGTGAAAAAATCACAAAGAGTTAGAATTTTTGTTAGTTCAAAAAATTGTAAACGCTATTTTCAGTACTTTGATTTTTTTTTCATGTTGCCGCTATACACCAGTCAAAAGGAGCGGAGGGGGATGATTTCCGGTGACAAAGTCCCCAGAACGTCCCGTGTTTTCACTGTATTTTGATAATGAAACCTGGCGTGAAATTAATAAAAGTTTCAAGAACACATACTGTAATCTAATTTGGGAATGAAAATATTAATATAATGTTTTTGCACCCCCCCCCCCATTTTTCCCCTTAACTCTATCCAATCATATTTGATAACGCTGCTGGTTCTCTCTCTTCATACATGGGTGACGTCCGTATTAATTATCGAAAGGTTGAAGATATAGGGGAAATAACTACATACTAGGCTATGGCATGTCAAACGTTGCAATATTTGATCTTTTCCATTTGTATTGTATAATTTTTCATTTGTATTCTATATTTTCCATTTGCATTATATAATTTTTCATTTGCATTGTATAATTTCCATTTGTATTGTATAATTTTCCATTTGTATTTTATATTTTCCATTTGTATTGTATAATTTTCCATTTGTATTGTATATTTTCCATTTGTATTATATATTTTTTTCGTTTGCATTGTATAATTTCCATTTGCGTTACAAAATCTTTCATTTGTATTGCATCCGAGGGATTGTTTATTTTGATTTGTTACGAAGGATTTCATTAGTTTAGGTCCCACTTATATTTAGCCGTCACCAGCTGCAGGTGACGTACCACAAATAGACTTACTATGCTACATGTACGCGCACAGTGGCGTAACAGTGGGGGTTCTTTAACGTGTCAACGCCTGTCCCAACACGGGATGTCTGCTTTTAAGGTCACATTATCCGAAAGATCTGTGATTCTCACTTTTAGATAGCAATGCGTATGGAAAAGTATTAACTGGTTTGATGCAGCCATGACACGAGTAGAACTCGAACATGCGACCTCACGATTACGAACCAAAGGGTATATCACTGAACTACCGCGATCGGTTCCATATAAGGACTAGTTGAACATACATGTAGCTAGCAATGAGGAATCTTGCGCCGGGAGACCCCCCCCCCCTTCCCTTCACAAATATATTTTATATATAGATGTCGAAAAAAGCATACATGTACGTTTTATTTTGTCAGAACGCACTTGTTCCAGGGGACTTTCAGGGGCGAATCCAGGAATTGCGGTTACGGGGGCGCCACTTTGAGGCAGGGGGTCTGGGGGCCGCCTTCAGGCGGCCCCAGTGGGTCCAGGGCGAAGCCCTGGTAGGGGTCCAGAGGGCGAAGCCAGGGCTTGAAATATGTCATTTTTAATAAAGTGTTAGTAAAATGACGCAAATTTTAAGGGTTTCTGGAAAAATTAAGTTTTCTCAATAAAGTAATTCAAGAAATCAAAAGATTTTGTCATTTATTTCTCCGGAAATGGAAGAACTTATTGCTTCTTTTATCGTTTAATACATTTTTCTAAACAAGATGCCAAGATTTACCTTAAATTTGAAAATGGAGGGGGGGGGGGGGGGCGCCGGCTGCGCCCCCTCTTAAATCCGCCCTCCCCCTGCACCCCCCCCCTCCACCAAGGCTTTGCACTTGGACTCACTAGGGATCTTAAGACAGTCCCCAGCCATCCAGCAGTTTACTGCGTCCTTTAGTTCAAAATTATTTAGATCAGCCAGTGGTTAAATAGGAGACTAGTTTGAATATGCTCATCATATTAGACGCATAAAAGCGATCAATTAATTGGGGGTGGGGGTGGGGTTATGCCATTACACTTAGCAAATACGGTACATTCCTGCGAAACGTGGCTCCTGAACTTTACCTCTTCAACATCTCGCGCATTACCAAATTCGATAAACGATAACTTAAGATTAATCCATTGAATAGTTGTAACAAACAAAACTCGATGTTAACAATTGGTGGGGACCCAAGGGCCGAATTAAGTCCCCCGAATCTACTGAATTCTGACTAAATAAAAATGTGCATGGTTTTCTGAACAGTTCTATCTTTTTTTTAAATGATCGGGGGGGGGGGGGGGGTCGCCATTACTAGAGCTAGCTACGTATTTTCAAAAATAACTAGTCCTGCATGGACCTGATCGCGGTAGCTCAGTAATATATCGCTTGGTTTGTGGGCGAGAGGTCGTGAGTTCGAGAACCGTTACTGTCATTGCCGCATCAAACCTTTGACATAAACAAAGACAGTGATTGCTCCTTTGCCAAACACTCGGCATTTAAAAGTGAGAATCACGGGTCTTTCCGTAATGAACTTAAAAACAGATATTCCGTATCGCTGCACAGCCGTTGGCACGATAGAGAACCGTCATTTCTACGGTCATGTGTGTTAAGCACGTCTACAGATGTGGTACATCAATGACGTTAACTAATGAAATCCTTCGTAACAAATCAAAATAAACATTCCCTGGATACAATACAAATGAAAAATTATACAATGCAAATAGAAAATATAGAATACAAATGGAAAATTATACAATACAAATGGAAAATATAGAATACAAATGGAAATTATACAATGCAAATGGAAAATATAGAATACAAATGGAAAATTATACAATGCAAATGGAAAAGATCAAATATTGTAACGTTTGACATGCCATACTATATGGAGCGCCAAATTAACATAAACTCAAATAATTGAAGATATCTTCAATTATTTGAAGATATCATCAATTCATTTGATGCGCGCAACAATTTAATTAAAGATCTCTTCAAATAATTAATGATATCTTCAATTCTGAATTATTGCGCGCATTAAATGAATTGATGATAGCATTAATTCTTCTGCTGAATTTATGCGCGCTTTAATTGAATTAATGATCTCTTCAAATGAATTAATGATATCAACAATTGAATTGATGCGCACTACAATTCAATTGAAGAGAGCAATAATTGATATAATGCGCGCATTAAATCAATTGATGAGAGCAATAATTGAATTGATGCGCGCATTAATTCATTTGATGAGAGCAATAATGGATTTAATGCGCGCATTAATTCAATTATTGCTCTCTTCAATTGAATTAATGATATCTTTAATTCATTTGAAGAGAGCAATAATTCTTTTAGAGAGAGCAACTAAATAATTAAAGATATCTTCAATTCGGGTGCAGGACTTTTCGGCACCAAGACGTTTCGGCACTTTATTATTAAGACGTTTCGGCACCAAGATGTTTCGGCACCAAGACGTTTCGGCACCAACAATTCTTTCTTTTTTTATATCATAATAATTTAGTTTTATATTAATTAGATTTATAATTGATTTGATAACATATTTTTTTATTTTAATCTGCATTTTATATTATACATTAATTTGCTATTATATACTAACTTCGGATAATTGAAAATCTTTTGGGGGGTGTATAACAAAGCAATTGAAATGGGCCCTCCATTGAATGTGTAAATTGTAAAAACAACAACACCCATATCCTTCTCCCTATTCTGTGACTATGTGCTAATTAGGAGGAGATAATGAAGAGCCCCTGGTACACAATGAGGGCTTCACACTTCATTTCTGAAGAGAGTCTTGAAGAACCAACGATGTCAGGTTAGTATGAATTGAATTGAATTATATATATATATATATATATATATATATATATATATATATATATATATATATATTAAATTAAACAAAAAGGATATAGTATATCTTATTTTTATGTCCCACTCGATGGTTGGATCGTTATAGATTATACTAGCTTTGTTTTAAGCACAAAACTAACGAACATTGACAAAAAATATGATGGGTAACTCATCATTAATTTCAGATAAATTTTGTTGTACAGTGTATATTTAGTTGTATTTCACATGTGTAAATAGATGCAGCACCTTGTTCCTTATTGTTAAAATATTCTAAAATATTTTTTTAGATCTTTGAGTGGTTTTTTTTTAAATTGTGTTAGTTTTTGGTAAAAAAAAACAAACAAAAAAACCCAGAACATTTTCTCTGATCTATAGACATCGTTCCATAACTTAATTGTTGATGGTAAAAAGATATAGCCTGCAACTGTTCTAGTGATTTATATATGAAACACACCCATTCTCTGTCACCGATAATAAGTGCATTTCATGTTTCTATTTGCTGAAAGAATATAGTAGTCTAATATTACCCTTCTTTCATATAGGTAAATAATCGTAAATAAGAGAAAAATAGAGGTGACATAGTTACTATAGCAAAAGGCATTTCAAAACGAAAATTCATATGCCACAATTTAAGAACTTTGAAAACATGAATGGAAACAGAGTCTTGGAGTATGTATTCCATGTAGCTGGAAAACTACTCCTTGGATGGAGAAAAAATATTTTTGGCATGGTATTCTATTGTTACGCTTAAATATCATATATCAAATATTAATATTAATTACGTTTTCTACATTTGTAATAATAATAGCAATTCTGATATATTTTTTCAATAAGCAATTGAAATATATCTCTATTTGCATTACAAAATGTCCATTGTTTAAAAAAAGGGGCAGCTCCCACCCCCACCCCCTCGATTCTACATGCTTGATATCTTATAGAGTCGCAAATAAAAAGTAACAAGTTCTCCTCCCAGAATTGCATCGTACGTAAAATTGCAGATGATATGTACGTTACCAACTTAAATACGTAATTCTTCTATACAAATTATCTATTATAAATAAAAAATTTACTACATCTTATAGAGCCACACGTACTGATTCTGAGCAACGTCGTATCGAATTGGAAAACCGCTATAAATCATTTCATATTCCTTATGTTATGCGTTAATTTGATATCACTGAAATAAAAAATATATATATACATGTTCTGGAGACAGTACTTTTCATTTTCGTGCATAATCAGTCCTAACTATATGCAGTTTATATGGGTAAATATATTTTAATTTCTTTTTAAAAGGTATACTTAGCTTTATAGAAAAATAATAATATTGTATCAAATACTATAAATAGTTGATATAGACGTCGGCGTCACTAATGCACACACATTAGCTGAGAAAAGCAAACAAAAATTTCAATTTTCAGAGCAGCTTAATTATAGACCAATAACCATGACCAGTTCTACCTTTCTTAAAAAATAAATGTTAATGGAAAAAGTTAATTAACATTGATGACCCTAGCAGTTACAGAAGTGAACACCATATTGATGTTATCAATTGTCGATGATGATAAAAATGGATTTTGTGATCGGTAACAACCACCAGTAGACAGTTTTAGAATTATTACAACTCCCATCTCTCTCTCTCTCTCTCTCTCTCTCTCTCTCTCTCTCTCTCTCTCTCTCTCTCTCTCTCTCTCTCATATTCCTTTCTCTATTTTGTAGACAACTGTATCAAGTGCCAGTGGGTTGGTACGACATCGACAGGAAGCTATACACTGTGAACATTGGCAACACCGAACATGTAATTCAGGTACATGAAATGCACAAGTATTATGGTAAATTATAATCAAATAAAAAAAAATTAAATTCCTTGCGTTAAGTAAAGTAAGCTTCAACCACTCAAATCTCATCTTCCCAAGTCAAGGGTTTCTGATCCGCTCCGCCCCACATAAACGTTTATGTGGAGCGGAGCGGATCAAAAACCCTTGACTTGGGAATATGTTCAAATCTCTAAATCAAGGGTATCATTCAATTACACTTATTTAAATATCAAGCCTTGATTTTTCGAAACAATCGTGTATTTTATCAATGCTAGTAAAAATGTGTGCATTAATTATAATACAGTTTAATTTGTTATACGTTGTGATGTGGAGAAATAATTTACATTAATGTTCTTCAAACATTTTCATTTTTGAATGCCAAAAATATAGACATTGACTGTTTATATTTAAAGGCATCTTTATTCGAATGATGAAAGCTTAATTTCTGATAATTTATAGGAATCAGTAGACAACGGTATCGGGAACTGGCTAGACAACAGGAGAGTTTTGACTGCAGCTGACTGCTGACTGCAGCGGAACTACAGATGTTAACTTTGAAACAAATAATATTAAATTTCACATTTAACATGCCTTATACCACCTTCACACTCACGGATTTTTCTTACGAGTCCTTACGGATCTCCGACTCGTAGTCAACCGCAAGCATTCGTAAATCACTCGTCGGTATCCGTTAATAACTCGCACACACTCGTAGGGATCCGTGAAATTAGGGGCAAATTTTTTGACATGTCAAAAAAAATTCACGATTGTCCACGGATTTCATTTTCCGTAAATAACCCGTAAATAACTTGTAACAATCCGTAAGTATCGTAAACTGATCGCAAGAACACGTAAACTGCTCGTACATTTGTAAGAATCCGTAAAACACTCGTAAAAATTTTTTTTTTACGAATCTTTGCTGTTAGTTTACGATATGTTACGGATAGTTTACGAGTTGTTTACGGATTATTGCGAATGTCTAAGTGATATTACGTCGGGTTACCATCGCTTTGCGGATTGTTCAGAGTCATTACGAGCACTTTACGTATAAACACGATTACTTTACGAGTACATACTTAAACTTTACGATTAAGGAAAGGTATAAAAGACGCAAAATCTGACAGTTTCTTTCAGTTGTTATCAAGACATCAAAGAAGTAACAAATCTTGAAAACAATATACATACATGCTGTTACAAGTAATGTCAGTTGTCGAATGATGATACAAAGCCAATTGCGAACACTTTTGAGTCAAAAACGTAAACAATCGTTACTAACTCTTAACTATTCGTAACAGCACATTATCAACACGTTAACAGGTGGTAATTTACACGTAAAAGCTAAGCTAAATCGTAAATTTTCGTAAAATACTCTTAACAATCCCTAAATCGTAAATGTGTGCCGTAAATGCATCGCAAGAACTCGTAATAAACCGTAAATGACCCGTAAATACTTTTAAAACGTTCTTAAACAACTCTTTAAAGTGTCTAAATCGTAACAATCCGTTTACTTTTACGGATTTGTGGAATACGTAAGGATGCGTAAGAAAATTCCGTGAGTGTGAAGGTACCATTATCATTGGTATGCAATATCATCTAGTGCTTTTTCTTTATATATGTACTGTGTCAGTTGTGTATTAGTTTTTGTGTTAATATACTGGATCATCTGTATTGTAATAAAAATATAGTACAGAATTAAAATTGAACAGTGTTCCTTGCTTTAATGTAAAACTTAAACGGTACCAATTTTGATGCACCAGATTCGCATTTCAACAAATAATGTCCCTTCAGTAATGCTGAAGCCTAAAACGTTGGAAATCCGAAATGATAATAAACTTTGAAGAGTTGGAGAAAAAAGATCGAGTGCCAATAAATGGAGTCAAATTCACCCAAAGATCAGAGCTATGCAAGACAGAGAGAGAGAGAGAGAGAGAGAGAGAGAGAGAGAGAGAGAGAGAGAGAGTCCTTAATTTTGAAATAAATTTCTACATTTTATCATAACAATTGAATTTAAATTATATCCATATTTTCAAGCTAGTAACGAAGTAAATAGCTACTGGACTGTTGAAACCCTTGAGGACGATCACAACTATCACGATCCAGGGCTTATACATGGTTCGAATTTTTATTCACAAGATACGCTTTTCGACAAATATTGTCTCTTTCAGTGATCTGTTTACATGAAAAGATTATTTCAAAAAAAATATATTCATCATTAACTGTAATCTAAAGGAAATGAATAAATACCATGCACAATGCAATTCAGTATAAAAGTAAACTCTAATCAAATGTACAAAAATAACAGGTGCCGAAACGTCCTACACATTGGCCGATTCAGAAAGGCCCCTCAAATTTACAATATAATGTTAGTAAAACTCAGGATTTTTGCCGAAACGTTTTGGTGCCGAAACGTCTTAGTGCCAAAACGTCTTGGTAGCGAAACGTCTTTGCTGGTGCCGAAACGTCTTGGTGCCGAAACGTCCAGAATTCCTTCAATTCAACATATCCACAATTGAATTAATGATCTCTTTAATTGAATTGTTGCTCTCTTTAAAAGAATTGATGCGCGCATTAATTCCTTATACAAAAGCATTGTAAATAATTAAAGATATCTTCAATTGAATTAAAGAGATCATCAAATTATTTATACCGAGCTCTAAATCAATTATTGCGAGCAATATTTCTACGAAATTAATGCTCTCATCAATTGAATTGAAGAGAGCAATAATTGAATTAATGCGCGCATCAAATCTATTATTGCTCTCATTAATTCAAGTGATGCTCTCATCAATTGAATTGAAGAGAGCAATAATTGAATTAATGCGCGCATTAAATCAATTATTGCTCTCATTAATTCAATTGATACACAAAACTCCTTTTTTGAACCGCAAGCTGTCCAAAATGTTCCTGTAACGAGCAAGCAAAATTTTTCACCAGAAAGACTCAACATTGGTCATTCTCGTGGTCGGAAAGGCGAAAAAAGAAAAAGGAATATAGGCAGGAAAGCGGTAGATCCAGGTAAAGCGAATGCACAAAACTCTTTCAGTTCTCTTGATAATGTTGCTGGGACAAGCGAAGAAAAACCTTCAAAAAGACATAAAACTCGTCCTTCCCGTGATAGGAAAAAGAGGAGTGGTAAAAGGGACGACAAAAATAAAAGGCGGTCACCGCAAAAAACATTCTCGTGGTCGTAAAAAGAGTGATCGAAAAGACGAGAACAACAAAAAGCCCCGTGATCACAAAACAGAGATCTCTGACGAGGATTTTTGCAATATATTGTAGTTTTAATGAATATAACGTATCTTGTTCAAACCGTTTTTGTTGGCGAGCGCAATAATTCTCTGCATGCAGACATAATGCAAATAGATGTCTGAAGCCTGTGTGTGTGTGTGTGTGTGTGTGTGTGTGTGTGTGTGTGTGTGTGTGTGTGTTTTAAAGATGATCATCATATGAAATAAATGTATAAAAGTTTACAAGGAGAAAAAGATTCATGTCTATTTTGCTTAGTTTTTTGTACAGTAATATCAATGATTTGAAATCATTAGCCTACCCCTGCTTCAATTTAGCAGATAAGCCCTGGGCACAATTGATTGTTGAACTAAAGGACCATGTCAGTACGTTGTCTTGCTTTGTATGGAAAGCTATTATAGGGACATTAAAATCTATGTCTGTTGTTGTGGGGTGTTGTTGTTGTTAGTAGTAGTATAGGCGGGTGTATAAGGGGGTGGGGGTGGGGTGGGTAATTAATCATTCTAAAAAATAGAATTTCTAAAAATAGTAACAAATCAAAAAATATTTTGACCCTGACCTGCTTAACGGAGAATGGACCAATGACATGGTAGGATGAGGTAGAACGGAAAACCCAATGACGTCAATGGAAAAACCCGAGATAATCACAGAGGACGATCGGAAATTCCAATGACGTCATTGCGGGGCATGGAAAATCCGTCTGGAAAAACCCAAGGACGTTCGGGAGGCCTTAATCAATTTTTGACACGTGTCTAAACACATCCTTTCGAAAATTAATAAATGGCTAGTGTAGATTAATAACAAAGGATCCGAGCATGTAACTGTAACAGGAAGAAAGAAAATGCAACGGACCAGACCAGGATTCGAACCCGGGTCCCCTGAATTCTCTAGTCAGGTGCTCTACCAACTGATCTATCTGGCCACCGGCGATTAAACCCGACTGACCGTTACACTCCGTCCTTCTTAAATGTCTTCACACCTGAAGACATCAACCCAGGATCTCAATCCCCTAGAAGGAATTTTCACCTGACAGCTTCTGGTCACGGCACCAAAATTGTAACCGGAACCAGTCTGTTTGTATACCCACAGTGCTCCCTACCTATATAGAATTCTGCAGGGCCATCACAAACTTAAGGTATTCAATGTATAATGACCATATTTCATATCTAATAAATGGATAGTGGAATTTTTGTAATGATGGTATCATTTTGAAGGATTCATCAAATAAAAATAATCCACCATAGGAATTTTCAAAATTATGTTTACTGTTTGATTTATTTCACCTAGAATTTAACATTGCAGTATATAGGAAAAGCATGTTTTAGTACAATATTTTAAAAAGAAATTATATTTTCATACAAATCTCTTGGTAGAAAGTTACATACACTTTCTCTTAATGAAAATATGAAATAAAATTAATCATTGACCACAAACATTTTTAGAAAATTAGATTTATTTATTTTTTACAAAGGGCAGACAACTCTTCCAAAAAGTCTTAAGTGCAAAAAGGTCAGCTTCTAATCATTTACCAGTCATGTGAATTTCATCTGCTTCACTCTCATCATTATTTAACAATAAACATTTATGTTGATCTAAATCCTTCAAAATTGTTCGTTATCCTTTCATTATACATGGGAATACCTTAATTGTCATTTGTTTTAGAATGTAATTCAATTCAATTCCAAATATATTCATCGGCCAATGAATCTAATACAAGCAGATCACACTGCATATACAATTAACATAGTATTAATACTTTTATTGGTTCAAGATATTTGTCAACCCAGGTTCATGTATTCTTGAACTATGTCCTTTATGAGACCAGGATTCTTGAATTAAAACACCAGTGTAAGAGTTTACAATTTATTAATAGATTAAAAGTTAATGTAATATAGGAATAACAACTGTGAACTTAGAAAAATATTGAAAAATAACCTGAGTATAACGGAAGGAGTAGATCCAAGAAAAACAAAATATATCAATAAAGTACAGTAATGGACCTCCATACTTTTCAAAGTGAATCAGAACCATGAAAATAACTTCCAAAATATCCTACACTATCTTTCACATATATAAGTCCTATGTAGAGAGAATCGTATTTAACAAAATAAATTAGAAAAAATTTAATTCATTGCCAAAACGGGACAGTAAGAGAATTTAGGCGAGAAAATCGTGCAGCAAAAGCTCGCACAATGCCTCGGTAATATATCAGTAGGGAAAGAGAGAAGTGGTCGAACCACAACCCAAAGTAACTTGAACGAGCCGCGTTCACGTTTTTATATCCCCTCTAACCAATCAAACCCGACTTTACAATACCCCACCCAACGATCTGAAACAAAACTGAGACTTTTGACCAATCAGAAACCTTGTTTTATAAAAACATCGAGAGAACTGTCAAAATGGAGGACCACTTCCTGTCAATATACACGTGCTTTATCAAAACAAAATAAATGTGGAAATAGTCCAACACAGGAAAGAAATCAAAGAATTAAGGACAGGAAAATAACTGAATAAGAAAGGTAACATTATTTACGCTAGATAAGAAATTCAGACACGTTTTGGAATTATAGAAATCAAAACTATTTCATAACAAAAAACACACCAAACAAACAAAAAAAGCAACCCAAAAAAAAAAAAAAAGCCAATGAAGTCAATGTTGATTAGAGATACTCTGTTAAAGTTAATCACACAGTATAATAGCCCAGGGTCACAATCTGGGACATTCAAATAATTTATCGGTCCTCACACTGCAATTAAATTCCTTTCATGTCGACTATATCTATTTGTTGTGATTTAGAAAACTCTCGTTTTGCCAACAGAAACATCGAGAGAGGTCGCCTGAGGTTTCTTGGCATTTCAAATCCGTCCCATGTGTTACTAAGCTTATCTGTTCAAGCAAATAAAAAATAAATAAGATATATTCTACTTTAATAATGACACAATGTATTACCAAGCCTGACTGATATATGAATAAGGGTTGGAATACATATCATACAGCATTAAAATAAACATCCTACCTAAATTGACTGCTATACTTCGTTAGTTCGTTATTTACATAGATAACCTAATTCAAAGGTACGGAGACCTGTTACGTTTAAAATTCGATTAAGGGACACGGATGTTGTTTACGGTAACCCGTTTCGATATAAAATGATACATTGTTTTCAGTCAATCTACGGAGACACGATTTGTACATTAATCATTCTACGGCGATCCATTTCGAGCAGAATTGGATACAATGAAACATTTTCGGTCGTGTGGTGATCCATGTCTACCACACAATTCAATTAGAAAACACACACACCGAAAATCGTGATCCATTTTTACCTAAAAAAAAACAAGGTCTGTTTTGGGAATTGGAAGACATGGAGTGGACCAAGGTAACTCCTGCACCTGGGAATGACTTGCTAGCTGCAATCCAGGGGTGTGACTTTGAAGGCATCACCGAGTCTTCGTTTCACGGCGACAAGTCTCTCCTGGAAGACATGGACATCCACCAGTTTGATATTTCCGAGTTGTCATCAGCGGATCTCATACAGGTCGGGGGCGGAAAGGACGATTTCGACATCTGGCTCGTCCACGAGAAGGCTCTCAAAAATATGGGAGTCAGACAGGTCACTTACGAGTTGACCTTCAAAGATCGTCTCTTTCGTCAACACAAAAAGATGAAAGAGGTCCTCGATCTGTTGAGAGAGGCCTTCCAGAGAATGCTGGACCACATCAAGAGAGAACTTTCACCCGGAGATATCATCCGGGTGGCCATCCATAACGACAGATTGCACCTACCGGTTTTTGTTCCCTTCCACCTGATGGAAAACATGAACGTGATGTGATGTTGGACAGCCTCACAAACGTCCTCAACAGCAATGAGGACGTCGCTTTCGATTCCTCCTGCTGGATTGACATCGGGACCATCAAATATCTGCGGGGTGGACGAGGAGCCAAAATGTCCACTTTGGCCAAGATCACCAACAAGTGATTGATCGTCATGATTCGAAATTGCGAAAAAAGATGTCTCGTACGAGCCACTCTTGTCGCCTTGGCCAGTGCCTGTAGGATCCATCTGGATGAGTTTTGGAAAATCCAGGCACTGCATTCGACTCACACCAACGGGGAAATTCTTGTCCATTTCGTTGCGTGTCCCATTTGGTATTGCAATGATTTGCGCCACAACCATAAGGGGACTCAAAACACTTTGACAAAACAAGTCTGTCAGATCTTGGGCATCGTCACCACCAAACCTTTGATGTATGCCTTCATCCCTTGTTTGGAGGATCTACTGAATGTCAATATCTATGTGGTCAGTGTGTGCCAGGGGGACACGTTTTCGTACGTCAGTTCCCACCATGACCAGGAACAAACAAAGGTCTTCCTGTATCATAATGACACGGGCGGCATCGAACACTTTTACACCATCTCAAAGATCACAGGGTTCTTTGCCCATTCTATTGTCTGTCAGCATTGCCTTGTCTCTTTCAAAAAACCCTACAAACACCACTGCGACAAATACTGTAATGTCTGTCTGTCATACGACTGCAGGAAGGCAGAGGTCCTAATCTGTTCCGACTGCCATCGGACCTGTCGCTCCCCAACGTGTTACCGGAGACACAAATCCGTCACCGAAAAAGGCTTCGTTCCGTGTCAGGTGATGTACAAGTGTCCCATATGTCTCCAGACGTTTCACGTGTTGGAGCGCAAGCGGGAAGACCATCGATGCGGGTATTTCACATGCAAGGCCTGCCATTGATATGTGGAACCGGAACACCAGTGCTTCGCCAGAGCGCATACAGCCTCGTTGAGAGAGCAATGGAGATACATTTTTGGTGACATCGAATCTTTGCAGCAAGACATGCTCGTAAAGTGCGAATTCGGATACGCGCCTTTGGTGTATGCCGACTGTCCCCGATGTGCAGACCAGTCCTGTCGGGACTGTTGTGTCTCTGCCGACATTGTCGGAAATCGCACTGCAGGGAAGCCAGACAATCGTTCCTTCCCGCCGTGTGTCAGACCGCCTGTTCCCAATGTGAGATGGAGGATCTGGCTCACAACAGCCGGTGTTCTAATTGCGGAGGTCGATGCGAGACATGCTCCAAGATCAACAAGAAGACCAAGAAATATGGCTCTCCTGCTTGTCCCGGCACGTGCGGAGGGCACGAGTGCATCTTCGAAAACCTGTACAATCTGGGAGTCTGGATGTTCAACGAAATACACAAGGGGTTCATGGTCTTCTTTCAAAACCTTTCCTATGACGGGCCCTTCCTCTTACAGTACCTGATCTCGCAGACCATCAGTCTGTCCTTCATCATCTATCGAGGCAGCAAGATTCAGATGTTCAACGTCAGTCAACTGAACATCAGAGTCTTGGACTCTTTCAATTTCTTGCCAATGGCCTTGGCCAAACTCCCTAAAGCCTTTCAGTTGGACTCCATGAAGAAGGGGTACTTTCCACACTTCTTCGCCAGTCGGGTCAACTCGAAGTACGTGGGACCTTGTCCACCCAGCGACACTTACGGTCTATATGCCATGTCGGTGGAAGGTAGAAGGGAGTTTAATCACTGGTATGATGCCCAAGTTGCCAGCGGTGCCATCTTCGATTTTTGCAAAGAGATGCTCGAATACTGTTGCAGCGACATGGACATTCTTCAGCGTGCCTGCTTGAAGAACCTTCTGTGGGATGCCATGTCCGGAGATGGTGGTCAGAGGGTAGATGCCTTCCAGTCCTGTACCATCGCATCGCTGTACATTGACGTGTTCAAGACCAAGTTCCTGCCGGAGGACGGAAAGATTCTCGTCAAAGAAGACAATGAGGAACGATGGCTTCCCCAGTGACACACGGCTGGCCGGGCGACCATGATGCATTGCAGATTCTGGATTCCCCGAGAAGACTTGCGTCTCAAAGTCTTGCAAAAGGAGTTTGCCTCCTCTCCCATCACTCGATCTCTGCCCAAAGGCTACCATTCTCGTGTGAACTATAGCAAGAAATCCTTCTCGTAGCTCGAGTGGCTCCGACACTGCGCGGGAGTTGAGGGACGAGACTTGGACATCCAAAACGCCCTCAAAGGTCGCGGCGAATATCGCGTACCGGGCATGCGGTATTCAGTCGATGCATACGTACCGCCAGATCTCCAGAACCCTGGCTTACGAGTTCCAAGGCTGTTGGTATCATGGCTGTCCCATCTGCTGCAAGAATCCGGAGTCCATGCTGATCCCCAACTTCAGTCAGACGGCGTCGGAATTGATGGCGCTGATGCATCACAAAGAACGGCGGCTACACGAGCAGGGAATGAAAGTTCGTTAAAGGACTCGATCTGTTGGACTAATTGGACATTCGCGACAGCCTGATAAGTAGATGCACCAACGGCTGAATTCTATACAAACATGCAATGAGGGACACGAAAACCACTATGTGGATTTCATGTCTTTGTACCCCTTCGTCAACAAGACGTGCTGCTATCCAGTGGGGCATCCGGGCTTGCAAAAGTGAAGATCTCATTCCATCCTGTCTTGGGGTACCCCATGGGAGGAAAATTGACGTTTCTTCTCTATCGTACATGTGTCGAACGGCAACAGCAGAAGCCCTGCATGTATGACAACTCTCAGCAGGCTTGAACGGGGACGTACAATGCGGGTCTCTGTAGCCTGGCCAAATTACTATAAGATTTGCTTGACCTCAATCATATATACAAACATATTTCCTATGCAAGGATTCGTATGTAGTACATGTATTATAAACATGCATAATTAGCAACATGAACAAAAAGCAATTGCAAATTAGAAAAAGGTTGCGAATACGCAAAGTTCACAAACCTAAACAAGGCATGCAATATCCGGCCCAAAAAAATGGCCACCACGACAGGTCAAGGTCAACGTAATACACTGATCACCTACATGTAGACCTATTAATAAAATAAACACTGTAAATATACTGAAACACACATATAACTCGAACACCGTTGTGTCACCGAAGTACATGTATGTAAAACTCAATTATATTCTCCCATTAAGTATAAATAGAAAACATTAAGCTATAACCTAGTTCTCAATTCTATATGTCTGATTAAAGAAAATGCTAAACATCGAATTCCGCTTCCTAACAGCATTGTTTAGCAAAGAATCTCCTATAATACCTTACACACGATATAGTGAATCTATGCACTCAAAATATTCACCGACAAATTATTGTGTACTTGAAAATGACAAATATATCACCAAAAACTTACACAACATCAGACACGTCTTCGTTGTTCTGTATCTCGTGCAAAAATACCGCCAATAGCAGGTTCTATTATTGCACACACTGACCAATCACTGACCGTCTTCATAAGTGTGAAAAATATTACACGAAATTATTTTAACTCAACAAGAGATACTTTTACCCAAAATTAATAAAATATAATACTCTTAAAAGTCAGTTATAATTAATTTTACAATAATAATCAGACACACAGAATACCAAAAATATCTACGTAGTTGCAAAGTCTCAATGGCGCAGAGGTTAACGCCTATCATCAGAGACTTCCGGTTTGCTAATGGCAAGGTGAGCACGGTGTATTTTGACTGTTCGAATACAACTGATTGTGTTTACTGTGTATAGTGAACCAATTGACTGTGTCTTCCATAGGAAGACTCAATGTATATACTTTTGTTTATTTTGCTTGTTTTGTGTATATTGTGCTGAAATAAGACAGTGTGAATAGTAATACGAATACGAGTGTGGATGGCTGCCACGTCAGGCGGTCGCCATTTTAATGGATACAAGAATTTGTTTGCTGACAGAAAATATTGTCGAGAAAATACTCTATTTGTGAATGTTAAAGATAGTTCTTCTGTTAAACCTGAGGAAATTATCAAATTCATCCATGACAACTGTGGCGTTGGTAGTCTACTGGCATGTGTACCAAAATCAGGGAATTTGTACTAAATAACATTAGATGGGAAAGCCCCCCTACAGTACCTCTTAGAAGGGATAAAAATAGGCAACAACACTTTCGAATGTCATGAAGTAGTACCTAGCTCGATTGTGGTTAGTTTCATGCACCTGCCTGCTTATATTGATGACAATGAGATTGAGATGACATTAAGATCTATGAGAGTTGAACTTTTATCACCGATCAACAGAAGATACTATCCAGGTACGACAATAGCGGACGGCACGCGTTATGCAAAAGTCAAACTACCAGACAACATGACCTCGTTTCCCTACACAATAAAATTCCAAAAAGAGTACTACAGGTGTATCCATAATGGTCAATTAAAAGTGTGTTCGTTGTGCTATTCGAGTGAACATCTTTTCAGGGCATGTCCAGAATTCACCTGTTTTAAATGCAGGAAACAGGGACACTATGCAAAAGCATGTAAATCTACCAGATGTAAACAGTGTGAGGAATGGGAACACAGATGTTCGTGCCGGGTGAGTGACCACAGAGACAACGAAATGAGTGAAGGTGAAATAGATGCATGTGAGGTGAATAACGGGGACGACAATGATGTACACAGCGACGGAGACGCGGAGGCACCAGAAGGGGACCAGGAAATCGGTGAGCCGATAAAACCATTGATCAGAATGAAAATAGTGATAACAAAGAAAAGGAAGAAACAAGAACTGAAAACGAACCACCGGATATTACCGATACCGAAATGTGCGATTGTGAAGAGTCTTCAACCGTAGAATCGGACCTTGATAAAGAAGTGACCGTGAAAAACGCCAAGAAGAGGAAAAGTAAACTGAAAAATAAGAGCAAAGCAAAGAAGAACAAATAAAATGGAAAGTATAATTAACTTTTTCATTTTTACAATGGTTTTTATAACCTCGTGGAATTGTAACGGATTGTGTGATGTTGATAAAATGAAAATGGTATTTAGCTTATTTGATGATAGAAAATATGACATTGTAGCTTTACAGGAAACCCATTGGAAAGACAATTTTATTGATAATTATAAACACTTATGGAATGGTGTTATATATTATGATAGCACAAATATGTCCTCCAAAGGTGTAGCATTTTTAGTTAAGAATAATATCAAAACAAACATAGAAAAGGTAAAAGGGTTTGATGGAAGGTATTTACATATCAAATACAAAGAAAATGATAACAATTATGATATAATAAATGTATATGCGCCAAATGATGTAAAAGAAAGGGTATTGTTTTTTAATAATATTATGGAAATAATGCCACATTCTACAAGTTTAATTATTATGGGAGATTTTAATAATACTCTTGCAGACATAGATAGGTGTGGAAAAACTGCACACAAGTATGACCAGAGTTACAAAGCGTTGACAGATATGATGAATGAACACAATGTGGTTGATGTTTGGAGAAAAAGAAATGAAAGGAAAAAGATTTTTTTCAAGAAAAGTTATTAGAGAAAATTTGCTTGTACAAAGTAGAATTGATTTTATCTTGATCACAAAAATTCTAAGTGTTTATGTTAGAAATATCTTTTACGTGGAAACGACAATGAGTGATCACTCAATGATTGTTATGAATTTCAATACAAATGTGTCTGAAGGAGGTCCAGGTGTTTGGATACATAACAATTTACTTTTGAATGACGAATATTATGTAAACAAAGTTCAAGAAGTAATTGAAAACGAAAAACAGTGCATATTATTTGAGCAATCAATTTTGGTATGGTGGGATAATCTAAAGTACAAAATCAAATCAAAGTACTTAAAGTACTCATGGGAGTTGAACATTGTGGAAATTCAGTTAGAAAAGATAGTACTGGAAGAGTAGGGGGATAAATGACTGAATATTATCATGATTTTAGATACAAATCAACTGTTGTTGTTTTTCAAAACGTTACAACAGCAAACATGGATAATGGAAGGCCCATGGGCCACAACGCTCCTCGAGTAACTGAAGTCGTGTTGTTGTTTTCTAGAATTTCACCCCTTTATATTCTCATGAAAAATGTGACCACATATTATGGCCCAAACATTCAAATCAATATGGTTATCAATGCCTTGCAGTTATGAAGAAGTTTTTCCCCTGTATATATACATTCAAGTTTAATCCTAGTTATAGCTAATTCTAAGGATTCATTACTTGAAAAGGTAGTCCAATATGCTAAACTGTCACCTGAGTATACTACAGTCCTGTAGAGGATCAATGGAATGGGAAGTAATTGTATAATAACTAAAAATAAATGAAATGCAAAAAAATTAAAAATTGTCGGGCATCGGAAATGCACAAGCCGAGTTGCGCAAGGAATGGGCATAGAGGGAACCGGCAGAAAAGTTTTCAAGAATTATCAAGCAGGGAGCAAAATTTTGCGTACATAAATTTCAGCCGACTTAAATCCTTTGTGACCTTGACCTTTAACCCTTGACCAAAATCAATAGGCTTCTTTGTCTCATCAAGGGCGATAATCCATCTAAGTTTAATTGAGATCCTATCATTTGTTAAAAAATTATAGTGCAGAAAACAAAATTTTCTCCAAATTTCAGTCTATTTATAGCCAGTGACCTTGACCTTTGACCTAGTGACCCCAGAATCGATAGGCTTCCTCATCTTACTGAGGGTGACAATCCATCTAAGTTTGAATGAGATCCTATAATTTGCTCAAGAGCTATGGTGCGGAAATGAAATGTTGATGCGTGCCCGCCTGCCCGCCCAAAGGCACTTCATCAGATCATAAGCCGAGTTTGACTTCATCGCAACTCTGCTAAAAATGAAACACTAGTCAAATAATGTTATTTATTGCCAAGGTATTTGGGATATTATACTGTGGCTCAAACACGGGGTGAATGAACCTGACAGTATGGAAAGCATATAGCGGAATCAGACTTGTGATGCTGGAAATCTATAGTGATTAATAAACTATATATGTACAAGATCCATAACTATTTTTTTCCCAGTTTGTGAGGGAGAATCCTCGTGTCTCTTTCATCTGTAGACAAATAAACGATGTGTTTTGACCAGAGCAATTTCCAATCCTTTTTGCAGCATAAATTCAACATTGTGGCAACTGGGTTAAACGTAATACATGGCAGCACCTTATCCCATGCTCTTAAAATTTCTGTTTGACACACACTCATGACATCCACTCAAACATTACAGAGTGCAGCAAAATCCCATTGTAATAGGGGATTCAAAATGGATAACTGGTACAAAATATGGAACATACTATTCAAAAAGGATAATGAATTTGACATATTGATGTCTTGGAAAAGGAAATTCTGACATCGGGGCTTTCAAACATTGTCATTTGATAAAAGTGTTCTACATTTTTAAAAATAGAGATTAATATGTCTTTACATACATAGGTGAGAAAGTTTCCATTATTCCTAGCCGAGACATACCATGTATGCGCAAAAAATTCATAAACAAATATCACACTACTCACGTAGAAAATGTGGACCTTACCGTCATCAAGCGCAGCGAAACACGCCATTTCGAGATTATAGTCGACGAAAGCTCGGTAACAGTAATGGATAAGGTACACTCATTTTGTATCTATTTTGTGACTTTCTTTATTAAAAGGAACAGTTCTCTAATGTGTAACGTGCAATTACTACGTAATTCAATAACTTGAAGCATGAAGCAGTTTCACTTTGCCACCGGATATAAGAAATTTTATTTCGTATTCCGATCCCAATCGAAAGTTGTTGACTGGGAATGACGTGTTTTAATTCAATCTACATGTAACATCAAGCATTTTTTATATCACATTAAATACACCAAATATATACACATACACAATGTTGTAGAGTTATTTCTTGTAAATTTTCTGAGGTTTCGCACCATATTCGATATTTCGAGCCACGGTGTCAATAGGGCTTGTGTGCAGTTGTCGTTCTTTTCCCTATCAATGTTTATAGGTGACACTGCGCTACAAACGACAATTTTCAACCTTATCTTTTATTTTTCTATGTCTATCAGTACCAATTTGATCGAAATCTTGTATTCGAATTGATTTGAATACAATATCATTGCATTTATTTACATGTCAATTATCAAAATTAGATTAATTCAGAAAAGTTACATGGATTATTTAATGGCGGATGTTTATAAAAGTTTATGTTGATTTACCTAGGAGTAAATCAGCTGACACAGAACCCCCGCTGACGACCACTATACAAATCAATACAAATTACTGCGCAGAAAAGTGCGTGATGACCCAGGGAGATTGAACATAGTTCAACTCCCAAAAATTGTCACAAAGTTTTAGTCAGAATAGAGCAAGAGAAAGAAACAGGGAGTATTACAGAATTCAAAATAGTTTACAAAAAGATTGTCAGAAAGAATTGCTGATGGTGACAGTATTAATATTGAAAATTATGAAAAGTTGAAAACAGATCTTAGTGAATTTGAAAATGAAAAATGTAGAGGTGCTATACTAAGATCTAAAGCACAGTGGACCAATGAATCGGATAAGTGTACGAAATTTTTCTTGAATTTAGAAAAGAGTAGACAAGAATCAAATACTATTAAAGAATTAGTGGATGAGAGTGGAGAAGTAACGGAAAATGCAGATTCCATTTTAAATCTGCAATATGATTTTTATTCCAAATTGTATTCATGTGTAACTATTGATTGTGATAGTAAAAACCAGTTGTTATCATTAGTTAATACAAAGCTTGATGTGAATGATGCAGAATTGTGTGATAAGTACATTGATGTTAATGAAATAGAACAATCTGTGAAAGAAATGGCCAGGAATAAGAGTCCTGGTCCTGATGGATTGACTGTTGAATTTTATAGGAAGTTTTTGCCTCATTTGAAAACTATATTGTACAAATTATTTTTAGAAATAGAGAAGCAAGAAACATTGTCACATTCAATGAAGATGGGTAACATAACGTTATTATACAAGAAGAAAGGTGATAAGAGGTTGTTAAAAAACTGGAGACCAATTAGTCTTTTAATTGTTGACTACAAAATAATAGCAAAAATAATGTCAAATAGACTCAAACAGGTGTTACCAAATGTTGTTTCTAATGATCAAACATGTTGTATTGTTGGAAGAGATATTGCAGATACTTTAGTAAGCATAAGAGATATCATAGAAATGGTTGAAATGGATCAAATGGAAGGCTATATCGTAAAAATTGACCAAGAAAAGGCGTTTGATAGAGTTAGTCATGAATATTTATTATATCTGTTACAAGTATATGGTTTTTGAGATTATTTTAGGAAATGGGTTAAAATATTTTATACAGATATCTATAGCAGTGTTAAAAACAATGGTCATTTGACAAAATATTTTCCAGTTCGAAACTCTGTTAGACAATGTTGTCCAATATCTGCTTTGTTATATGTGTTATGTTCAGAACCTTTGAGTTGTGCAATTAAATGTAACAAATTTATTAGAGGAATAGATATTCCTATGTGTGATAAAGCAGCTTTAGTTTTTCAGCATGCAGATGATACAACGATCTCAGTATGTGATAAAAAGTCTATTTTTGAAATACTGAATGTTTTTGAATTATATGGAAAAGCGTCTGGTGCCAAAATCAATGTACAAAAATCTGAAGTTATGTGTATAGGGACAGGAAAATTGTTACTAGATGATAAAAAACTTCTCAATATAACAGAAACAAATGTCATGAAAGTTCTTGGAGTTTATTTTGGTAAAAACAAATTGGAATGTGAAAATCTGAACTGGAGAAGCAAAGTTCAAAATATCAAGCAAGTTCTTAATATGTGGAGACAAAGATTGTTGACAATACATGGAAGAGTTAATGTTATTAATACATTACTTATGTCTAAATTATGGTATTCTTTGTCTGTAATTCCTATTTCATTTTGGGCTAGAGATTCGATTCAGAAAGAATGTATTAATTTTCTTTGGAGTTATGATACACATTTAGTTTCATATAAGACAATTGTCGGAGAAAAAGAAAATGGAGGTTTAAAAATGGATGATATTTATTTGAAAATGCTTTCTTTTCGATTAAAATTTTTAGCAAAATATCTTTGTACAAGAAAACATCTTACATGGAAATATTTGTTTAGCTATTTTTTATCAAGAATATGTGATTTGAAAGGAGGAGTGGAAATGTTTTTACTACAGTTGAACAAAAAAGATTTACAATGTTTACCTTTGTTCTATACAGAAATGTTTAGTGCTTGGTATGCTGTGAAGGATAATATTGAGTACAATGAAAGTACAAATGATGTGTTTAATTACTGTTTGTTTTTTAATCCCAAAATTGTCAATCAAAACAAGACACTATTGTGGAAACATTTCATAAAAGCGGGGATCACACATATCAGAGATATTTCATATGAAGTGATACCTGAATTTTTACCTGGATCTTTTATTGTAGAAATGATACATGAATGTGATACTGAAATTAGTGCAAAACGCATCAAAAATGATTACTCAACATTATTATCGATTATTCCAAAAGAATGGGAAAATGTTATTCAGAACAATGTTTATAAAAAAGAAGCATGTGTACCAATTTTTAGCTCACCTGAGCTAAAAGCTCAAGTGAGCTTTTCTGATCACCCGTAGTCCGGTGTCCGTCCGTCTGTAAACTTTTAACATTTTTTACTTCTTCTCAAAAACCACTGGGCCAATTTCAACCAAAGTTGGCACAAAGCATCCTTAGGTAAAGGAAATTCTAAATTGTTAAAATAAAGGGCGAGGCCAGCTTCCAAGGGGAGATAATCAAGAAAAGGTAAAAATAGAGTAGGGTCATTAAAAAATCTTCTTCTCAAGAACCACTGAGCCAGAAAAGCTGAGATTTATATGAAAGCTTCCTGATATAGTGCAGATTCTAAATTGTTAAAATCATGGCCTCTGGGGGTTGGATAGGGCCACAATAGGGGTTCAAAGTTTTACATACAAATATATAGGAAAAATCTTTAAAAATCTTCTTCTCAAGAACCACTGAGCCAGTAAAGCTGAGATTTATATGAAAGCTTCCTGATATAGTGCAGATTCTAAATTGTTAAAATCATGGCCCCGGGGGTCAGATGGGGCCACAATAGGGGATGAAAGTTTTACATACAAATATATAGGGAAAATCTTTAAAAATCTTCTTCTCAAGAACCACTGAGCTAGAAAAGCTGATATTTACATGAAAGCTTTCTGACATAGTGCAGATTCAATTTTGTTAAAATCATGGTCCCCGGGGGGTCAGATGGGGCCACAATAGGGGTTCAAAGTTTTACATACAAATATATAGAGAAAATCTCTAAAAATCTTCTCAACAACCACTGAGCCAGAAAAGCTGATATTTACATGAAAGCTTTCTGACATAGTGCAGATTCAAGTTTGTTCAAATCATGGCCCCTGGGGGTAGGATGGGGCCACAAGGGGGATCAAAGTTTTACATACAAATATATAGGAAAAATCTTCTTCTCAAGAACCATTGGGCTAAAGAAATTGACATTTACATGAAAGCTTTCTGACATAGTGTAGATTCAAGTTTGCTAAAACCATGATCTCTAGGGGTAGGTTGGGGCCATAGTAGGAACTACGGTTTTACATGCAAATATATATGGAAAGTCCTCTGATATGGACCAAGGTGACTCAGGTGAGCGATTTGGCCCATGGGCCTTCACTTTGTGTTGAAAATACAAAGTATGATTTTTCTTCATGCACTGTAAAAATATTTTACAAATTGTTGATTCAAAAAGTGTTTAATCCTCCAAAGTCAAACCAATATTGGTCAGAGAAATTTAAAACAAAAGATACAAAGATGCTTGACAATAGATGGATTGTACTTAAAGAAAGTAGAAAACCTCCTGATGTTGTGGAGATTGATTTTAAAAATTTTCACAATGCAATTTTTACGTTTGAAAAATTGTTTAAAATTGGTAAAACAGATTCAAACAAATGTCCACTTTGTTCGGTAGAACGTGAAGATTTAATACATATGTTTGTATATTGCACAGAAATACAAGATTTCAAAAGCAATTTTATTATATATCATTTGGAAACATTGTTGAAAGATTGTGAAAATAGTGTATACAATGTTTTAGATTTTGAAGAAATATTTATGACTGCTTTTCCAAATGTTATGAAAAATGTTAACACATTTTTTGTTAATTTTTTCCTGTCATTATGTAGATTCACAATTTACAGAAGGAGACAACTATTGTTGCAAACTAACAAAAGAATACATTTGACAAGTTTTTGCAAATATTTGCTTAGACATTATATTTATTACAATTATCATTATTTTTGTATTGAGAAAAACAACAGAAAGATGTTTTTTTAAAAGTTTTTGAGGAACAATCCGCTATTGAAAGAAACAGATGGGATATTACTGTTTATCTTTTAACATGATTTTATTGTAAAATGTTAAACCAGACCTGAAACTGTGATATCCATTGTGATGACTGTTGTGGTGTAAATTGTATGTTGATCAATAAAAGATAAAAAACAAACAAACCAAAAACAAAACGCCTATCATCCATCACACGGGACCGCATCTTGGCATCGGGTTCGAATCCCATCTAATACAACTTATTTTTTTTTTTTATATAAAAAAAATGTTCTCCCCTTACAATGTCTTTTGTCTTTTGTCACACGATGGCAATAAATTGTTCAAAATTTGATCCATGCCTTTCTTCTTTTCTTCGGAGTGCGAATGCCCGGGGGTGAAGCCGTCTTACTCTTTCCTGCGTACGTCAGACCAGAACCGGACTGGTCCGGAGGGTTCTGCGCGAAGATCGCACTCTCTGGCGATTTTCCACTGTCCATCGGTCTGGCGTGGCCCAGAGGGTTCGCTACAGGACTTGGACCGTCTTCGGTACTCGCACCCCGTTCGTGCATCTCTACTCAATCATTCTGACTGTCACCTACGATGCTGTCATCACAGATGGAACAGTAGTGAAGATTTCCTTGATCAACGTCTTCTGGACGGTGGCGTTTTGGAATTCTGTCAGTTCTATCGTCTAGTCCCTTGATAAGTGTAAGGGCTGGGGTAGACACACACGAAAGTCGCAAAGTCGATTGTCGCCGTACACGGAAAGGCTGTCCGAGGATTTGAGTACCATTCGCAGGACATCTCGGCGGGGTCACGTCTCTTTTATATTGGATTTTCACGATCTAACTGTCGAACTTCTTGGGCCATTCCAACCATTGCACCAGTAATTCTTTCTCACGAACTTTGCATTTCCGTAAGATCTTTTCAATTCTCCAGATGGTCTGATCGTCTTTAGATACCTTCTGGAGTTTACTGGCGTAGAAGGTACCCTTGATCGGATCGCCCCGCATGAGAAAGATTTCTTCTGTGTATATCTGATCGTAATTGCGCTGAAACGTTCGTCTCAGGTGCGTGATTCGCACTTGATCACCGATTTTGAACACGAAGGGCTTGCGTCTCCTGGATGGCCTAGATTTCTTCACTCTGGGGACTCGCATGTTCTTCTTTTGGCACACCAGATAGACGTCTATTTTAGTCTGATCTTTCCAAGTCCGATGTCGTATTTGCCCTCTCGTTTGACCACCTGATATAACTTGGAAGGTCGGGTAAATGAATCGGGATGGCTGGGATCATATCATATTTTTTTGAGGTACTCTTCCATGATCC
The DNA here is from genome assembly GCF_947568905.1 of Ostrea edulis. Lineage (NCBI taxonomy): Eukaryota > Metazoa > Mollusca > Bivalvia > Ostreida > Ostreidae > Ostrea > Ostrea edulis. The sequence continues at coordinate 63,878,100 of NC_079164.1, forward strand.
ATTCGCTCGAACAGTCCGTGTGTGAGTGGCGTGAACCTTCTTTGTGCCTTCACTTTTGTACACTTTTCCTCAGTAACAATGACAAGCAGATTTTGTGTTTGAAAATCTTCATTGAGTTACATTAGACAACATACACTTTTTACAATTGTCCCCTCTCACTACTGCGGTCGATCTTGCCCATATGGCTCAGAGTACGTCTTCTACGTGTCCTAGATAAGTGGGTTCGGATTCTCGAAGAAACAAAGAAGTGAATGTTCAAATGTTTTTTTTATTTTTTAAACCTCTGTAGACATAAAAGGTCACAGTCAATGCTTTGAATGTTCACTCATCGCAGTTGTCCGTCGGACACCTTGTTAGCATAGGTACAATTTTTAGACAAGCGGAGATGTTCTCTGTAGGCATTGTCGAAAGGTTCCCAGTTCTTCAGAGTCCAACCAAACGAGAAACAGATGACTTTGTCGCCGATCTTGATGTAGATAAATGCGGCTCGTGCCAGATTTGTCTTGTCAGGGCCCTTGAGAAACTTTGGCCAATCCTCAAAGCTTGCATAACGTTCGGCAAAGTTGACGTATACTGGGTACTTAAACGTTTCCGACTTTCGTGCGGAAGGCAGACGGATGTTTTCGACCGGCATCTGCACGGTCACGAATTCGTCCGAGGTTCTTGGCACGTCTTTTGACACGTTGGAAGTCTTCAAAGCGAAATTGGCAGGAGAACCCCATTTCTGAAAATGTTCTGAAGATGTGGGCTTGGAAAACTTAAAGCCGTTGACGGCAGAATCCGTCTCCACGAAATTGAGACTGCAATCTTACATGGAAGTCATGATCTCGTGACGGTACTCTCGGGAATGAAAGTATAGGGTTGGGATGCCGGGTTTATAAAGTCTTGATGACACAACCTTTGTTTGGGTAATCGGTAAATGTAGTACGACCGAAAGCCGAAAGTCCCGGATTGCGATTTTTTTTCGAGATTTCTCTCTTAATGCTGCATGTAATAACACATAATTTGCAGAGGTTACTATTTGTAACCTAGGTACATAAAAAACATAAACTTTTTCTGAGAATTCTTCTACAAAAGTACCAAACTAGAGTTTTCACCTGCCAAAAAGCAGTAAATCTAGTACGTTTTATAAATGTCGGAACCCAAACACAGTCGAAGACACTGACCGATTTCCACAGCCCCTTTGTAAATATTGGGTTTTAAGTAATCCTATTCATGCAAAAAATATTGATTAAGACTACATTTTATGTTTCTATCATTATTTCCACAACACAGAATAATAAAAACTGCTGTATTTTGTAATCGTGATATTGTTTTAATCGGAACAAGTAGGTCCCCTTAGTTTGGTAAATTCGTACCTAAACAGCGTACATGTAAAAACGATAGTTGAGGATGTCTGTCGGTAATTAGTCATGATTACAACATTAACCATTGATTCCGTTGCCCAACTCTGGCCACGCGAAGGTTCCTCATTCACCCAGTCATGTTATTTTGAATAAAAATCTAAACTCCGAAAGTAAAGAAACTATACTCCCTAAAGAAAATAATGTAACCCCAAAAGTGTGCTTTTACAATATTTTGTCATTTTGATTAAGAAAGAAAAGGGATATATGATAGTACAGTCTTTAATCGTCTTGATGATAGAATGATAATTTTAGAATTTGTCGTTCCTCTTCGATAAATTACATATAAATTACATATTATTACTTTAAATCACACTTCGTATGCATAAGTAGCCTACACTGCATCAAAATAATTGAATATTAAAATGATTCAATTAATTCAATTATATGCTTCAACAACCGAAGTTTAAAAAGAAGCACACTATTTATAGTGTATATATCAAGGTGGATTGAAATATTGCAAAAAAGTGCGTGTACTACACATGTATAATTATAAATGATATGTAGGGTGATACAATAAAATGGGTATATAAATGCACCATATATGCAATTGCGATTTATTTAAGTTACCTTAGATATCTAGAACTCAGTCTGATTCAATATTGTCTATAATGCTAAAACGCGGACTTTCGGTAGATCAAAAGATCGGCGACCGTGTTCGGGTTTCGGCATTTATAAAACGTACTAGATTTACCGCTTTTTGGTATCCGAAAACTCTGGTTCAGTATCTTCTTTACAGAATTCCCAGAAAAAGTTATATGATTCTTGTTTAATAGGTCACAAACAGTTATACAATAAGTTTGATGTCATTCTATCGACTATTAAGAGAGAAATCATGCAAAAATCGTTATCCAGGACTTTCGGCTGTACTACATTTACCGCTTACCCTTTGTTGGACGCCCACGTCTGGAAAAAACCGATGACGTCAAGAGTTTTTCCACGACGACTCATTGTGAACATTGGGTGATCTCGTAATTTTTTTCTGGAAAATCCGTGGACGTCATCGGGAAAAACCGGACACGATCTTTTTGTGGGTTCAATAGGATATTGTTCATCGTCTCGAGTCTGGAAAATTCAAGGGCGTCACTGGAAAAACCGGAAATGGTTGAAAATCCCACCGAGACAGGAAACAGACTATGGTAGGACATCCTGTTCTCATGAATAGACGAAAGGTACCCGGGGTATCTCGCGTCTCGGGAGTGTCTAAGTTGCGGTTTCCCAAAGGACGTCTTGTCTTATAGATATCGACCCAAGGATACTTGTCGGCCAACTGTCGTGACAGACCGTGAGAGGCCACCGTCAGACAATTCACCTGATGGCAAATGGTGTCCACGTCGCTCATGGTCAATAGATTCCGTACACTTGACGCACACTCATCCTACTACTCTACACGACGGTTAGTGTACGACTATGTACACGACTTGGAGAACGTATCTTTTCATTCCACAATGATGTGTTCTTGACCTTATTCTCATAAAGAACAACAACACGTAATTTCTATTGATCATTCTTTTATTTTCTCTTTCAGTGATATCGAGATCGAAAGATACACACGACTTAAAACAGTCACATGGATTTTTGATTCCATCATCGTTCATCACAAAAAAGTCAGTTTAAGTGTTTTTCACCAATTTACAAAATCGTCCGGATTACATGTGGAACACCGCAGCATTCTCATTTGATTAAGATGATCGTCTCGATCATAACAGAGAACAAAGGTTTCTAGTTCTGGTAAGCTGTTTTGAATGTCTTGCCAGCTGGTCTTCAGATTATACTTTACAGGTCTCAGATAAAACCCTTTCTTCGTAGGAACGATGTCGTTGTAGTTAGGTGGCTTCCAGTATCGTCGGTTATCGACACAGAAGTTATCTTCCTTCGCCGACACAAAGACGTTATGGCCTAGATGCCAACAACTCTAGATGAAGCAACGCGATTCATAGAAAGTGCAGTAACAAATCAGGGACTCATCTTAGGAAATAAAAGAAATGACATAAAACAAGTGACTTTCGAAAATTCGGCAAGTGAGTGTGATGACGAAAAACCAGAAATTATAGCACTTAACGCACAAGAAAACAACAAAACAAAACTATCTATGACCGAATTAAAAGAATAGAAGAAAGTAGACAGACTAAATCAGCAATTCAGGAAATTTTGAGTATCATTCAGACGGGTACATTTGATATGATACATGCACTCACCAACACCATTTCAATCAAGGTCGAACAGTAACGAGTCGTCCCCTAATCGTGCAACTCGGGCGAATAGTTCATCTCCCATTAGAAGTCCAACAAGGTCAAATACATGCTACAATTGTGGACAAGAGGGTCATTTCGTTCGAAAATGTCCAGGATCAAGAAACAGGTCATCATCACCTCAAAGTAGGTCAACCGGAAATTTAAACTTCCAGAGGTTGGGGAAGTAGGGCATTCGTCAACCTATACAGTAGAAGCACAAAGGTCCCCTCCTTAGGTGAAATTCAAGGTCAATGACATTTATTTAAAAAACGCTGATCATAAAGTGGGAATCCCCCAATCCCTAAAACTTAAGATCAAACAACTTGATCTGTACAAAGAATCAAACTACAGAAAAGCAATATATAGGCTATTCCTATAAGAACTGAAAACGTTAAATCAATGCAGTAACAGACACTGCTGTACAAATTACAGTGTTTTACAATAAACTCAAACATCAACCAAAGTTGACAGAATGCATTGAATTGAAAGGTGCAGGAAAGGGTCTATTTGGTGGAATGGCTGGACAAGTGAGATTACAAATTGCATATTTCAGTCAGAAACAATATATAATGGTGCGTGACATTTCTGATGATGTGGTCTATACATTTTTGAAGATCTTGATGTTCAGTCATTAGCCTTAAATCATGCATTGTTTCATTTGACACTAAGGAGATACCAGTAAAACAAATGAAGGGTACGAAATTCAAACAAGTCAATATGTGTCAGGTATTAGTACAAAAACGAACTGCATATATCATACCTCCAAATACAATGCAGTTTGTAAAACTCAAAAACACATGCTTTGTCCAGAAATATTAGCAATATACAACCACTATGAACTACTTTGTCCACATTCAATCATTTCTCCAAACAATCTTACACATGTACATGGCAGTTAGAAATCCAGATTCTCAGTCTGCAGTTTTGTCGGATCATGCAAGGTGAAGATAACGAACAGTGAACTCCTACAAGCAATACAAAATATCTGACTCAAACTGATTCACAGACTGAATGCGCTCATTGTGGTAGAGAAAAAAACCCCGCGGAAATCACGATATCTGGACGATTATGTGGCATAATCCAGTGTATTTTATTCTTCAATACTTTAACAAGTCATCATTTTGTCGTCTGGTCTGTTTTGGTTCTGTTCACCGCATAGAAATAGTTAAAATGTTTACAAAAAGTTGACATTTTAATAATTGGACAGACAGGGATGTTTTGTTTTCGGGTAAAATATTCAACATTGTTTTTAAGGTTTTTTTTTCTCTCTCGCTATTCAATTTATTTCGAATATGAACAGGCGAAGCTGGTATTTTTGTTTGTTTGTTTGTTTTTTGTTTGTGTGTGTATGTGTTTTTTGTTTGTTTGACAGAGTGGGAAGGAGAGATGAGAAAAAATTGGACATTGTGGACATTACGTTGTTCATGAGCAGATTAGATAGGCAAAATTATTACTCTTTGATATTTGAATGACAAAGGAATAGTATTTTTATTCAGAATTTAGTGGTTTCTTTAAAAAGTTAAATCTAAATTCATAGTCCGGTTCTCACTATAAGTACATATTATACTTGATTCGGCTGTGTACTGACTTGTATATATCCTACATTGTATTATCATTATTTTATTATTATGTCTGAAGTGCGCTTTATCCAATGATATGTACTGTCATCAGTCGGATCATCTGATTTCTGTCAGTAGGATAAAGCAGTCCTTTTTGCACATATGTCTTGTTAAAATAGGCCGTATTGATATTTTAATCATTTAATCAAAGCATCATTTATGCTGATTTAAGCTAATAACCGAGATTCTTTAAAATGGGGAGAAATGTAGTATAGATAAATATATCGGGGGTTTTCAGAAACAGGCTGTAATTTCAAATTACCTGTGATCAATACATGAGTACTGGTCATCCCATTATCCCAAACACCCTGCGATCAGTTGTGACACGGACCCCGGCCAGAGACGACGTTCTCCGTCTCCGAGTCCTACAACTCTATACTACGTACGGTGACTGAGTATCCTAAGCACCTTTAACTGCACTGTGCATGCATTTAAGATATTCTTCACTCCACTACAATATCATTAATTACAGGCGTGGATCCAGAAATTTTTTCCAGGGGGGTCGAACCTTTTCACAAAATCGAACCCGTGATATAATGTTCAATCCTTTATTTTCCAACTCTCGAAGGAAACGCTCTATATAACCACTGCACCACGCAGGCGACCTTTTTGTTGTGTATTGATGTTTTCTGGTAGGACGTGTTATTTAGCTAAAGAGACTTGACTGAAATAATCTTCGTTTTCCTTTCCTGATAAATGATTGTACAATTTCCTTTTGGTGAATTTCTAATGAATGGTGAAGATGCATTAGTGCAAGCCCAGTCAATCTGTCCTCTTGCATAGCACTGCTCATGTAACTCTTGATGCGTCTTAATCCAGAAAAGGATCTTTCGGCCTCACATGTTGTGATAGGTAAAACACATCCAATGTGAAGAAGAATTTTCACGTTCGGGAAAACGTCCCCATCTACAAAGTTGAAAAGATTGAGCAGATTGCAGAGCTTGTCTGAAGTTTCTTTGCTCATGTTAACACAATAATGTCTCCAATCTCTGAGTTCTTTCTCCAAGTCCTTTACAGAAAGACAAGGCAGGTAGCTCCCCCAAAATATTAGTTCTGAGGCAAGTTTGGACAATTCCTCGTGTGAAATATTTGTCACATTGACAGGCGACAAAGAGCATATCGAATATGCCGCCAGATTTTCTTTCTGAAACCTCGTATTTAATTCACTGAGGAAAAAGTCCAGAAATTGAATGGCCACGACAGATCTATACTAATCTCTTGGATTACTTGTGGAGACATTTTCTCTGTGTTGCTGCTTGGAGCAAACCCATAGGGTTGTAATCACTATATCAAGGTCATCTGCAATTTGTTTTGCATCTTCAAAGCAAGACTCCAATTCGGTATCTACCGCTCTACGAATTTCTTTGATCCTATCCACGTGTTCCTCAATTAACTTACTTGCAGTGAAAATGTCAATATCTCTTTTCTGAAGTTTGAGAGTCAAAGGCTTTATTGTATTGTACCAGAAGTGATAAAAGAATTAGATAGGTTACATGAGGAATATGTTTTGGTTCCAGCTGACAAAGCTAGTAACAACATTGTCTTTGTTTGTAAGGCTCATTATTACAACTGTATTTTAAACGAACTTGGCATTAATTCCACTTTTGGTAATCATACTTATACTCCAACTGCCCTTTCAAAAGACGAAATTCTTCAAAACCATGCTTCAGTTTTAGACACATTTAATATTCCAGTCAATGGGTCGAATGAATATGAGTTACCGTACCTATACTGGATTCCTAAACTACATAAAAACCCTTACAAACAGAGATACATTGCTGGATCCAGTAAGTGCTCTACCAAGCCCCTATCTTTGCTCCTCACGAAAATGTTAACAGCTGTGAAGGAGAAACTTCAAACTTACTGTGCGACTACATATGCCAGAAGTGGTGTTAATCAAATGTGGATTCTAAAAAATTCTAAAGAACTTTTAGTAAACTTGAAATCACAGAATTTTCCCCAAATCAATAGCATTAAAACCTATGACTTTTCAACACTATACACGACCATTCCTCACGATAAATTAAAGACTAGACTTTTTGACATCATAGACAGTTGCTTCTTCAACAAAAACGGAAAACGGAAATATTCATATGTAGTGATCAGTCATTCAAAAACTTACTTTGTTAAACACCACTCTGATTCCACGCACAAGTACTCTGAAGTTGAAATAAAAAATATGCTAGAGTTCATCATTGACAATATCTTCGTGGTCTTTGGTGATCAGGTCTTCCAACAGTCTGTTGGAGTTCCCATGGGCACGAATTGTGCTCCTTTGTTAGCTGACCTGTTTTTATATTCATATGAAGCAGAATTTATTCAAAAACTTCTACGTGAGAAGAAAAAATCTCTCGCTGTGACCTTCAATTCGACTTTTAGATATATCGATGACGTTTTGTCTATTAACAATGATAGCTTTCATTCATATGTCGATTTGATATATCCCTGTGAGCTCGAAATAAAGGACACCACAGAGTCGTCCACTTCTGCTTCATACTTAGATATTTTATTGAAAGTAGACATTAACGGCAAACTGACAACTCAACTGTATGACAAACGGGATGAGTTCAGCTTCTCCATCGTCAACTTCCCACATTTATGTAGCAATATTCCATTATCACCTGCATATGGTGTTTATATATCTCAACTGATTCGATATGCAAGAGCTTGTTCTGGGTATAGTCAGTTTTTAAATCGAGGTAAGCTACTGACAAACAAGTTGATGGTACAGGGATTTCAACAGTCTCGATTGAAGTCAGCATTTCGCAAATTCTATGGTCGTTATAACGATCTAGTTCGTCAATACAACCTCGCATTGGGTCAAATGCTGTCTGACGTGTTTCATACCGATTGTTAAGCCGTTCTTGGCACACTGATTTTGACTGCGGATAACTCTGTTTACCTGATCAGGATATGGGGCTCACGGCGGGTGTGACCGGTCAACAGGGGATGCTTACTCCTCCTAGGCACCTGATCCCACCTCTGGTGTGTCCAGGGGTCCGTGTTTGCCCAACTATCTATTTTGTATTGCTTGTAGGAGTTATGAGATTGATCACTGTTCGTTATCTTCACCTTGCATCTAGGACATACCTTACAAACACAAATGTTATCAACCAGAGAAGAACGCCATCGAAGCCAAAAGCCCCTGTGCGGTCACTTTAGTTTGTCTATCCCAAGACCAGTCTTCACTGGTACTTTCATCAAGGTTTTGATTGAGAATGTGCTGCAGACATTTGATGACGAACTTGTACATAGTGTAGAACACATCAAAGCAGATATGACGCTCAACCCACCTAGTCTTACAGAGTCCAACTAGTTTCTCTCTGGAAAAATCTACAGACCCATCATTTTCTATAATAGTCTCAAGAAACCCTTGTCGTTTAGGGCAACTGTCAAAGAAAATAAACACTGAATTAAGGACATCTATCATATTCCTCACAAGGGGTAATTTGCAGGCTGAAGCGATGCTCAGATTCAATACATGACTCCGACAGTGTGTGTACAAATTGGTTTAGAGACTTGATTCGTCCCCGACACCCCCGTTTTTCCAATGCCATTGCTGCTGCACCATCGTATGCTTGCCCTCGCATGTTCTCAATCGGAATTGCAAACAAGCGGAGGATTTCAATAAGTTTATCAACAATTGCTTCCCCAGTAGTTCTGCCTATATTTGCAAAGTCAAGAAATTCCTCCTTAATGATGGCAGGGTGTTCTCTAGTATCTAGAAATCTGAGACACAAGACTAAAACTTCTTTGTTAGCGTACTTGTCAGTTACCTCATCGGCTATGATGGAATAAACCCCCCTCCCTTGTAAACCCTTCAAAATTTTACCTGTGATGTGATTTCGAATGAGTTGGATAACCTCATTCTGAATGGTTTTGCTGGTATATAAAGCATTCTTTTTTGCTTTTTGTAGATGAGACCAGAGCTGCTCATCATGCTTTGCCAACAGCTGTAATATTGCCAGGAAATTACCTTTATTTGAGGAATCACTTGTGGTATCATCTCTGTGTCCTCGGAGAGGAATATTTTGTTTCCCACAAAGAATGATCGCATCTACTATTTTCTCAAGCAACTTTATGTTGTGCTGATACTGTGCCTGATTTTGGTGATTGAGTTTATACGGAAGAGACGAAGATGGCACTTCGGATGTCATCTTGGTGGTGTTCTGAATTTTGATGCTTTAAAAGGGCAGATGTTTTTCCAAGGGCTTTCTTATACGCAGTAAAAGGTTGCGTAACAAATGTATTTTGATGTTGGACATCTGACTGAGGGAACATGACACAAAACTTACACAGACCGCCATTTAACAGTTTGCTGAAGGTCAACCATGAAAACTGATTCATCCAAGAAGATTGAAAAAGTCTTTTTGAGTTCACCCGTATTCGTTGTTTGAGCACGACCTGTTTTTAACTTGGCGACATCGTCTGGCAAGGGTTGATTCTGAATATAACTTATCTTTTCAGTTGAGGACATTGTGTTGAACTTTATTGCACCTGTTACAATTTTACCAAGATCAGAAAAATCCGAATCGTCAAAAGATGTTTTATCTTTATCATGTTCTGTTGTCTTAATAAATTCATTGTCATCAGATTTAATATCCGTCTTTTCATTTTGTGAGTCCATGGTGATTTCCGGGGTATCATCTGAATCAATACAAAGTTTTCACTTTTTGTGGGCAGGCTCCTTCATTTCATTGGATTCAGTAGGTAAAACTGGGAAACAAACCACAAAATGATTTGGTGACCAATTGTTTGGGTTGCTATTTTCAGTGTGTGAACACATGATGTAGATGGGGGAACCCTGACGTACCTTTTCATCTGAAAATGGCTTTATATCTTGATGAAGAAAATGTCTGTTTACAGCAACATTTTGTATTTTTGGATAAATGCTATATATTGGATGATTCAGGGCATTTGCCGCTTCGAAAAAATGAATCAAAGAACAATATTCCCCTGATTTGATTGAATTTAGAGTTTCATTCTGAATCGACTTGAGAAAATTCCCCGGTACAAGTGATCTGTCCGATACTGACGTCTCCACAACATATTGTACACTTGTGGGATGAGAACACATCTTGTCTTAAGTTGCCTGTGACGCATACTTTCTCGAATTTTTTACAAATTCTAATACGGTCATGACACGAAGTTCGATATGTCACTCTTCATGACCAAAAATGGCTTTAGAGAGGGCCCTATAGAAGCAATTGCCATCCCCGTACACTTTCACAGGACAAATATCTACTGGGCCATCTTCTGGATAAAGCGCCTCGGCAATTTTGTCCAGATTACCATCTCTGGGCAATATATCGGACCTCATTACACTCAGATCATAGGTGTAGTCTTTCTTGCAACTTGCGTATCTTAAAGATACATTGAGCTGCAAGGCTTGCCAGCCTTTTGCTGCTGCTTTCAGTAAAGAGGCATGTAAAAGATCAAAATCCCTTTCACCCATGATATCTTTTGCATCTATTACTAAGCAAGTGTTAAAATTGGAAGGAAATGATAATCGGATTACTGTGAGAGAATTCTATTAATATTTACTTAGAATGATAAACGAATACTAGTCTGTCACATTGAGTCTGAAGCAGAGGTATACTAAAGCCGATGACTTTATGACGATGCAGTGGCATAATGACAAGATTATGACGTCAATCACTCGTAATAGGATATTAATATGAAGAGAATTTATCCAAAAACTTCTACGTGAGAAGAAAAAATCTCTCGCTGTGACCTTCAATTCGACTTTTAGATATATCGATGACGTTTTGTCTATTAACAATGATAGCTTTCATTCATATGTCGATTTGATATATCCCTGTGAGCTCGAAATAAAGGACACCACAGAGTCGTCCACTTCTGCTTCATACTTAGATATTTTATTGAAAGTAGACATTAACGGCAAACTGACAACTCAACTGTATGACAAACGGGATGAGTTCAGCTTCTCCATCGTCAACTTCCCACATTTATGTAGCAATATTCCATTATCACCTGCATATGGTGTTTATATATCTCAACTGATTCGATATGCAAGAGCTTGTTCTGGGTATAGTCAGTTTTTAAATCGAGGTACGCTACTGACAAACAAGTTGATGGTACAGGGATTTCAACAGTCTCGATTGAAGTCAGCATTTCGCAAATTCTATGGTCGTTATAACGATCTAGTTCGTCAATACAACCTCGCATTGGGTCAAATGCTGTCTGACGTGTTTCATACCGATTGTTAAGCCGTTCTTGGCACACTGATTTTGACTGCGGATAACTCCGTTTACCTGATCAGGATATGGGGCTCACGGCGGGTGTGACCGGTCAACAGGGGATGCTGACTCCTCCTAGGCACCTGATCCCACCTCTGGTGTGTCCAGGGGTCCGTGTTTGCCCAACTATCTGTTTTGTATTGCTTGTGGGAGTTATGAGATTGATCACTGTTCGTTATCTTCACCTTGCATATTAAACAAATTATTCCTGTTTAGATTCGTTTAGAAACTCGAATAACATTTGTGATTTGATTCTAACCTCATAATGACATTACAATACTAAGAAAGTTAATTCAGAAATATTTATAATATGATAACAGTCAACTCATTTTTCTTATAAATCGTTATATTGTAATTTTTTTTATCTTTGCAAATTCCAAGGGTCCGGACCCCCTCGACCCCCCCCCCCTCTAGTTCCGCGCATGAATTATTCTGCTGAGTTGATGCTCTCTTCAAATGATGCACATTGCAATTCAATTGAAAAGAACAATGGTTTTTTTAAAAGAAAGAACAACAATATAATTAAATATATCTTCAATATTCAACGTATCCACTCTTGAATTAATGTTCTCTTTAATTGAATTATTGCTTTGCATTAGTTCCATGGCCGTATGAACCCGGGGGGGGGGGGGTGCCCCCCCCCCCCCAATATTTTTCAACAACAAAAAAATTCATATAGTAAAATTCACATATACTGTAATGTATAATTATTTTTAAGCAGAAAGTTCATTTAATGAGACTCAGAGTCAGTCAGTGTGACTGTACTTTAGCTTAAATAAAAAAAAATATTATGAAAAGCACTTAATGCCTTAACATTTCTTAGGGCATCATCCAAAAGGTCGTAATCATGAGGTAATGGTTCGGTTCTCGTTCCCAGCTCCGCATCTGGCATCAAACCTATCATATGTAGTGACTGTTCCTTTGCCAAGTGCCCGGCACTAGTGTCGTTTAAAGTCCTTTACCGGTATTTGTTGACGACTCATACGAGTGAAAAAATCTCGCAAGGGACGACTGATCAAAAGGTATCTAATATGTGTGACCTTGACTAACTTTCAAGGTCTAATAATTCATTAGATAGCTTGTTCATAGAAACTTCGTCTTGATACAAAAATGTCTATGCCCAACTGCCCTAATACCAGTTCAACGTTTGTATATATTTAAAATCTTTTTGTAAAGCTAATATGATGAATTGTTGACTTTTTTATCATCACAGTTTTTATGGTAAAGGTAAACCCGACAATGTGTGAAGTACTATTTATCAGTGACGTAACACCCCCAATGTGACGTAGGTCATGACGTGTAACAACTTTTTCAAAGCTTGTAAAGTCTCAGGCTGTCAAGACCTGTTTCATTCTTGGTCCAAGAGTAGACACTATCGTATCAGTGTAAGAGCAACCTTCCGCACAGTTTTAACTTTGATTATATTTCACAATGTATGCCCAGACGGACGAAAGAAAGGCATTTTTCGAAAAAGTGCACGAAGAAGCAAGGAATGCAGGAAAAAAAGGATGGGGAACACTAAGTTTTCTTGTTCGACTCAAAGGGCAATTTTTAAAGAAATATCCTCTTCCAACAAGCATACCTAATATCCCAACTTCGAATATTCGAAAAGATGCTGTTTCCTCAGAGCTTTATCCAAATGATGCTCCTTCTGAGCTTATCCCGATTCAGATATATGGTGATGGGAATTGTTTATTCAGAACTCTCTCTATCTTTGTGTTTGGACATGAGGACAATTTTAAGGAAATGAGGGTACGAATTGTGTTTGAACTTGTTTCAAACCTGAAGCGCTACACGAATGAAAACACTTTTGTGACCATGTCCACAAACAAAAGTTCACTTCAATATGTCTTTGAAAGTTCCCTGTCAGAAGAGTGTTTAATTACTGGTGATTTGATTGCTTCATTACAAAAGGAAACAATAAAAACAACCCAGAACGGTTACTATTCAAGCCTTTTACATATGTTCGTAGCTTCTAACGTTTTGCAGAAACCAATCATGTCGATTTTCCCCGAGGTGCAAAACCCTGGTGTAAACAGACAAGATCATAACCAGCTTATTGTTCCTCTTGACCGTGCTGATGCTAAAGAATATCAGGATGCTATCCACATCATGTGGACTCAAACAATTGCTACAAAAATAGATGGTTGGACACCTAATCATTTTGTTGCCTGTATTCACAAGCATGAGGAACCTCTTTGAAAGCGTTCGAGGTTATCCTTTGAGGATTCTGAACTTCATCGCTCATTTGAACCAAAACAATCACAAGATAGTCCTTCCCCACTCTTGGAGTCTAACACAAATGAGGAGTCTATTGAAACAGGTAAATTGGGGGAAACTGCAAACAAAGAAACAGACAAACATGTTAAGGTTGCTACCTTTATTGATTCTTCTTCTTCTTCTTCAGAAGATGATATCTCAGAAATACCAGTTCAAAAGGCCCGGGTTGTACATGAAAAATGGCATACACCAGAGATCGGTAGTACCCCAAATCAGCCACGGAATATTTTCTTTCCAGCAAAAAAGTTTGGTAAAAAGATGAGATCTTTCAATGCCTCCTGGTTTGATCGGTGGTCTTGGTTACATATGTAGAAATCAAAGATGTTGTATTCTGTTTTCCTTGCATGAAATCATTTCAGAAGAAGACTCTCAGTTGTCACAAGAAAGAAAAAGCTTTCATATTAAGTGGTTTTAAAAACTGGAAAAAGGCAACCACAAAATTCGCCGCACACGAGAAAAGTGATTGCCATAAAGAGGCAATGGAAAGGGAGTTTACGATAAAGGAGGAGGTTAAAGATGTTGGAGAATGTCTTTCAAAGACGCACGAAGTCGAGAAGAAGTCTAACAGAGAGATTTGCTTAAAATCACAAACATTTTGAAGTTTCTTGCTCGACAAGGAATTGCTCTTCGGGGTGACAAAGGCGAGAAAAACTCGAACTTTAATCAACTTCTCATGCTAGAGGCTAAACGCGATCCCCAGCTTCAGGAATGGCTACAACGCAAGACAAATAAGTATGTTGCTCCAGATATACAAAATGAAATTTTGCAGGTGATGGGGTTGCAGGTTTTGTGACAAATTGTTGCTTTCATCAAATCGTCTGAATTCTTTTCAATAATGGCAGACGAAACACGAGATATTTCCAACAAAGAGCAACTTGTTTTATGCATTCGATGGGTTGATCAAAATTTTACCGCTCATGAAGATTTATTAGGGATGTACTGTCTTTCTGACATTGGGGCTAATTCAATAACCCTAGCAATTAAAGATGCCCTTTTGAGGTTCGATCTGCCTATCAACAAAGTACGAGGCCAGTGTTATGACATGGCTGCTTCTATGGCTGGTTCAAAGACAGGTTTTGCAACACAAATTCATGCACTTGAACCCAGAGCCCTTTACATACACTGTTATGGTCATGCTCTTAACCTAGCTGACAGTGATTCTATTAAGGGATGTAAGTTGCTTAGAGACACCCTGGACATTGCAAAGGATATAACAAAGTTGATTAAAGAATCTTCAAGAAGGGAGATGATTTTCAATACATTAAAAAATGCCCAAAATCTAGAGAAAACGTCAGCGGGAATAAGGGTTTTGTGTCCCACAAGATGGACAATGAAAGCCGACACATTTTTGAGCATTTTGTCAAACTATGAAATTCTAAGAAATGTTTGGGATGAAAGTCTCCAATACGTGCGTGAGGTAGAAATGAGAAACAGAATTAGGGGAGTGGCTGCTTATACGTGCAGGTTTGATTTCTTCTTTGGGTGTTTACTGAGTGAAAAACTTTTACGTTATAGTGATAATTTGGCAAGGGCTCTCCAGGCTCCAAATCTCTCGGCGAGTGATGGTCAAAAAATGGCATCAACGACAATGAGTGCTTTGCAAAATCTCCGAGATGAGACAATCTTCACTCAGTTTTACGAGGAAGTTGCTGAAAAAGCAAAACAAATGAACATCGATGATCCTGTTCTTCCTAGAAAACGCAAAATTCCTCGTAAACTTGATGATGGGACAGCAGCACATACTTTTTCATCGTGTGCAGATATGTATAGGAAAGATTTCTACGAGGCATTAGATATGCTTTTAGCTGGCATAAAATCTAGATTTGACCAACCAGGTCACAAAGCTTATGTTAATCTTGAAAACCTCGTAATTAAAGCTTGTACAGGTCAAACGTTTGAAGAAGAATCCAATTTTGTCACGACCCTATATGATACAGATTTGAAGCCAAAGGATCTTCATTGCCAACTTATAATGTTAAAGACTGTTTTGCCAAAAGACTTTACGCCAGATATACCAAGTGTGGTTGAATTTTTCAGACATTCAAATGAAAAAAGTCTGTTTGCCGAGATCCTCAAAATTCTCAAACTAATGTTGGTACTTCCTGCAACTAACGCTACCAGTGAACGCTCATTCAGCGCCTTGAAAAGATTGAAAACATCACTGAGATCAACAATGAGCCAAATACGAATAAACAATTTGCTTTTATTGCATGTTCATAAACATGAGACTGATGAACTGAATCCAGAAAAAATAGTTAAGGAGTTCGTAAGGGAAAGTGAACACAGACTGGCGATTTTTGGAAAGTTTACCGAGTACTAAATACCTTATGACTCAGAAATGATTGATAACAAAATGATAAAGATATAAACAAAAACAAAAAAAGATTAAAAAAATCCTTAACACCCCCCTCCAAAAAAAAATCCCCAAACCAAACTTAAAATTAAAGTTGAAGGGTTTTCTGGGAAACTAATTAGATTCTTTGTACATAATTAGCTTTATGTACATGACGTACAACTCAATGTTTGCACATATTTATGCAATTATCTTTTTACTAATGGTTTTGTCGATATCACTTTTTTGTCGTAAATTACTTTGGTGTGGTGCTCCCCCCCCCCCCCAAAAGTGAAATTGCTTCCTACGGGCCTGAGTTCCTGATACAAAAATCCGGCGTTGTAAATTTTGCGAGCAACAATTCCACCTCATTGATACGCTCATCAACTGGCGTGAACAATAATTGAATTCATGCACGCAATGCTGATGATATTTTCAAAGCTCCCCTTTTGTCAGAATTTTTTTTTTTTCAAAAACGGTAAAATCCAGGGGCGGATCCAGGAATTGTGGTTACAGGGGGCGCCACTTTAAGTAAGTAAGTAAGTAATTTATTTCCAATTTTGGGCCCAGAGGGCATACAAAGAATACAAAGTTCATATACATAAATCATAAAAGAGTGATTATCCAAAAGATAGATGAAAAATAAAATATACAAGTTCATGATAAATCAACTTTTCTTAGTAATGAACAGCTATATATGTAATTGGCAATTTTTTCAATAATACTGTCACATTCGTTGCTCATAAGCCAGATAAATTTTTGTCTATTACACAGGTTTATAAAATTCTTGCACAAAATGTTCATGGACTCTATGAATGGTTTTCTTAAGTGTTGGTATGCTATGCAGTCAAATACAAAATGGAATTCATCTTCTACACAGTCAGACTTGCAGACAGTACATATTCTCTGATTTACATATGTTTGTGTGTAACGTCCAGTTTCAAAAGCCAAAGAGTGAGAACTGATTCTGAAATTTGTGAAACATTTCAAAACATGAGGATTACGAATTACTGAAAAATATTTTTCTCTACAGAATCTTGTTTTGAATAGTACATAGGTTCGTAATTGACCAAATTGTTTGTCTGCATTGTCTGAGAGTGTATTGCACCACTGATATTTAAATCTTTCATACAACTTATTAGCAACAATTGAAACAATATTTTTATCATGTATAGGGCATTGTATATCCAACTTATTCAAAATATAATGAATGCTACTGATCCAGCTGCTTTTGTTATTATCGTATAATACATTGTTTTCAAGTACAGAATTTCTTAATAAGGAATTTACTTCGGAATTTAAAATTCTTTGTAAATATTTAAAACAGCTTTTTATGACATCAATATACATTGGGAATCGACCAAGTTCACCAACAATAGCTTGATTTGAGGCTTTTTTATGTACACCACAAATACATTTCAAAAATTTAATGTGCATTTTTTCGCAGTATATTTTGTTAAAGAAGTTTTTCATACAATAACTGGGGCGTTTTGCAGAACATGTATCTGTATTTATTGTTCCCCAGATTTCACACGCATATAGCAGTACAGGTTTTACAGTATGATCATATAAGTGTATCAGGGTATGTATTTTAGGTTTAATATTTCCAAAACATTTGACTAATTTAAAATATGCTTTTAAGGCTCTTTTGTAGAGATCAAACTGGCAATTTGTGAATGAGCCTGATGAGGAGAAAACAATTTCTAGATATTTATATGATGACACTTGTTCAATAATTTGATTTTTATAGAAAAAATTTTCAGCTGATTTTTTTTTACCACTTTTGCAAAATATAATAATTTTTGTCTTCTTGAGATTGACAGACAGGCAATATTTTTCACAGTAGCTTTCAAGCTTATTTATACATTGCTGAAGTCCTCTTTCAGATTTAGAAATTAATACTAAATCATCAGCATACAATAGACAATTTAGGGAAATGTCATCTAATTTAACCGGATCATCATTATCATTAAATAAAGATGGTAGACCATTGATTAATATTTTAAAGAGATTAGGGGAAATTGGGGCAAGTGGGACACTTTAGATTATTTTTGATATTCCATACTAATAGAGATGTATTTATAAAAGTTTAATGTCATGCAATAAAAGATAGATATGTTAAATTTCATTTCTCAGGTATGAAATTCTTTCAGAAGCATTACTCCAAAAAGAAGGGAGACAAATCGTATAACTGCTGAGTGTCCCAGTTGCCCTTCTGTAATGGGGTAACTGGGACAACAATGTTGATACCTAAAGTTAGAAGATTAAATGGGGACAAGGACAAACAAGGGGTTCCTCCTCTCTCTCCAACCCGTTTTCCTAATCTCTCCTCATCCCATCTTGTCGTTCAGCCCCTTAAATTCTCTCCCCAGCCCGTTTTCCTCCCTCCTTCCCTCGATCCTTCAACCCCCCCCCCTCCTTTCCCGATCAATCTTGACATTAAACACAGGTAAAACCGGCAAAGTGCTTCAGATTCGATTATCTATTAAATATTGAGCATAAGTTCAATTATATTCCTATCAATTGTCAACCCAAATCCACAGTTAGCCATTTCTAGAATATGACCAACAAGCTGATTCTCTTGATCCGATGTGAAGTACACGGTTGGTCGGGAGGCTGGGGCATCAGTATCTTGTTCTCATTTCGCACTCATTTCATGCGTAGATTTTAGTATTGCAGACAGTAATTCTGCAGCTTTGCGATTTCAAGCTTAGTTTATCACATGTAGGCCTAATTTTTAATGCTTTTTTCATAGACGATTAAGACCACTTTACTTGTTTGGGGTTTTGGATTTTCTTTCGTCTTACCATTACACCTACTCAAAACACTTGTTCAAACATGCACATACCATATACATGTAATCATAAGCAAATTATAACGACCTTTATTATGTTTGAAATCTAAGATTATTAATTGAATCAAATTTGCTGTGTTTTAAAATAGAGAATTATAAATTTATTATTTATCCTTTAAACATTATGAACTATCCAAAACCCTGCACAATTCACCAAATCTAAGGATATAATTTTATTTGAAATGCATAAAATCTGATTTTCTAAAATACAACTTGAACACCTGTCCCACTTACCCCAATTCAAAAAGGAAATAATCATGTGGAGAATAATATACATTTAAATAATTATTATTGTAATCATTGTACTGGCATTACTACCAACACGTTAAATGAATAACGAAGATTTGGAAACAGCAGTGGTTTTAACAGAAATGGTTGAGAATAACCCCATTCGCAATTATTTAATTGCACAATGTGTTTATCAAAATTATCAATTTGTGACGTCACAATATCTCAGACCACAACATCCGGTACGATGTCGTATATTAATTCAATTTTCGTAAATACTCTAGTCAATTTTTATGTGATAAGATATAAATACTTTGCAAAAAAATGTTTATATCAATATTAACATATAAATTTTCCGCTTCTAAGTATTTTATAAGGTGCATGGTTGTGTTTTGTAAAAGCCGTCATGAAAATAAATGGTGTCTTTATCCCGAAGGAATTTCTTATTCTGAAATGCAATGGGTCATTGATAAATTGCATGGTACTCAACATTTTTCGCGAGTGTTTGTTACGTTTTACAAATCGAGGTATTGGAAAGTGATTAGAACGTTTATCCATATAATTTTAACAAATCAAATTGTTAAATAATTTGTATGATAACAGTTATAATATCTACATCGACAACCCCCCTTCTTATTGCGTAACATACACAAAATGTGCTTACCTTTCGGATCAAAGACCCGATAATTGTTCTGTTTATTTCGTCTTCAGCTGCCAAATTTCACTTTTTAGCAGACGACACTGAGGTAATGTTTTCAACAGAAGAATTCCATACTAGGGCTATAAAGGATTTTTTAACTACCGATGAAAAATATTACAGTGTCCCAGTTACCCTGATGTCCCAGTTGCCCCAATTTACCCTAAGTTATCTCCTTGTCTAACACCCACTTTAGATTCAAATGATCTGGTAAGTTTGTTTTGAAGTTTTACTGACATTGAGTTTGCCGTGTACATATTATTAATGACCTTATATATATATGAGGCAGGGGGTCTTGGGGCAGCCTTGAGGCCCCCAGTGGGCCCAGGGGGCGAAGCCCCCGAAAGATCCTGAATTTTATAGAGCTTGAAATATGTCTTCGGTTTAGTCATTTGTACTATTTTCTATCATTTTTTATTAGTTGAAATTAATAAAATGACGCAAACTTTTTTGGAATTTTATTTAAGTTCTCCCAATAAAGTAATTCAAGAAAATCAAAAGATTTTGTCATTTATTTCTCCGGGAGTGGAAGAAATTATTGCTTCTTTTATCGTTTAGTACATTTTTCTAAACAAGATGCACGATTTGCCTTATATTTGAAAAATTTCAGGGGGGTGCCCCCCTTATATCCGCCACTGAAATTATGTATTTTGAGAGTACCCCCCCCCCCCCCTTCGAAAACCAAAATTAATGGTAGCCCCTCCTTTCAAAAATTCCTGGATCCGCCCCTGTATTACAAATCGTCCATGTGTTAGTATAGACATGTGTCTTCCCTTTTCTATGACAACTTGACAAGGTTATATGCGCTTTATCTATATAATATATGGTGGGGGAGGGGGGGGGGGGAGATAAATGGAGCACGCCCCAACCTCAACCATGCGCAGCAAAACTGTTTACCGCCATCATTTTGTCATAAGGCCGTATTTCAAAACACGTGCGCGTCGAATTTGTTAAATTAATAGCAATTAACCAATCAAAACTCTCCACATTTATTAGAGTATAAAACGCCAAAATTTCAAATACAAAATGGCGGAAAATTAGTGCGGAAGTAGTTTGCAGATTTAATATTGAAGAAACATGGAGAATTATTCAATCTTACATTGCATCTGGTTTTTGTTTATTTTGATTGGTAAGTTGCCTCTCATTCGAATCGAGTTTGAAAGAAATGTACACTACCGTTTAGAACTAAAAGTTTGATAGATAGGCTAATGACTTGCTATGTAGCCTGTATATAGAATGTTCTATCGCTAAAATGATAATGTCCTACGGACCCGATTTAACGATAGAATGCGTCCTATATACCTGCAATGTAGCAAAATGAAAATTGCACACAGTGCATGTTTCGGTAAAATTATGTAACACATCACTCATATGCATTTGGAAAGTTATCTTAACGACCCACTTGGGCCGTTCTTATTTGCAAATTAGGTAAGCGTTCGTTTTTGGAAAACAGCATGCAGCAGGGTGTTCCGATGGCAGTTTCCGGTAAAATGGCAGTCAGTTCGAATCGAGAAAAGTGACATTTCAAAGTGTTGAGTTTACAATATTATTATACGATTTTTTACAGTGTTAAGGACTTACAAATTACCAATGAGGTTAGTTGAATATAAATTTAACTTTAAATGTACGCGTTTATTCTTTGATAAGTTTAAAATCGTTTTGGAGCGATTCCGCAATTTTCTGCAACATTACGGGTATATGGGAGGTATTCTAACTGTGGTGAGGGCCTGTCCCGAGACACAGTTAGATTATTCTAACTATGTAGCCTGATGATTGCTTCAATGATTTATTGTTTTATTGTTTATACGTCCCAGTCAGAATCCCAAAGCTTCGTATTAGAAGAGGGGGTGGGTGGTTTAATTTATATGGAAACGAGGGGGTAATTTATATTCGGTCTAGAACACCCCCCCCCCCCCCCCCCCCCCCCACCAGGTTACTTTTCTCTGGGACAATGTTTCTTTTCCGGGTTTTCGTTTATTTGTACACACAAGGATAATTATTTTCGCATAGACCAATAGTACACTATTGGGTGACTCCCCCTTTATTGTAGTACTGTAGTAGTTTTTAAATCAAGGTAGGCTATTGAGAAATATTGAATAAGTTTCAGTTATGATATCGTTTAACTTTAAAGTCATCATTTCGTAAAGCCAATGGTCGTTATATGTTATTGTTATGTATATAAATCTAATTTACGAATACATACAACCAGTCATGTCATCAAGTCAAATACTGACTTCTGTCTGACCTGTGTCATGCTGGTTTGACCATTCTTAAATCTTTGTGTGCTGGTTTTGGCTGGCCTGCAGATTGCTCCATTGGCTTGATCAGGATGTGGGGCTCATGGCGGGTTTGGCCAGTCCGACAGCAGGGGATGCTGTATCTGCCTGGGTGTCTGGTCCCACCTTTGGTATGTCCGGAGGTCTGTTTGCCATTCTCTTAATTTTGTATTCTTTATAGGAATTATGAGATTGATCACTGTTCGTTATCTTCTCTTTTTCATATAAATAAGGCCTTTATTATAAAACTGCCAAACAACCAACTCTGTAGCTGAACAGAATATTTCAATGTCATTTTGTTTTTTGTCAATAGGACCATCATGATACTCATTGAAGAGTCTCAGTGTTCGAAATTAACCATAGACCGATATACCGAGTCTATGTCAAATGACACAGGTCTACAGATGCCAATTGTAATTGAGATAGATCAAATTGTCTATGTCGATTTTCTAGGTGTAAAGCAATAGAGTTGTCCCAAAAGTCGATGTCTTATGTTATAATAAGGAAAGGAGGACATTGTTATGGAAATGGAAAGAAAATGTGCTTTCTTAGTACATTAAAAGTAAATTAGTTTTTTTGCAATGTTGCGGTCTAGATGCCAATTCGATGAGGTCTATGTCATCTTGTTTTGACATAGACCTGTGGACTATACCAAGTTTTAAACCAATTTCGAACACTGGAGTCTTGTGGGGGGTACCCAGAACAGATTTTTCCTTCATATGATCGCAAATGCCATATTTTATGGCCAACACACTGTTTATTGGAAATCTTAGTTTTTGATATGCTTTAAAGGGACTGGTTCACGATTTTTGAACAAAATATTTTTTATTATTGATGTTGGATATTAAAAGTATAACTCATTTAATGTTGACAATCAAAATTTTGACTTTCTGAATGCAAGAATAAAAGCTATATTTTAGCCTTAAATATGTGTTATGTCAGGGTTTGACACTAAGGCACGTCCGACCGACTGAGTCTACTAAATGATGGTCGGGTAAAATGTCGATTTACTAGTCCGACTGGTCGTGTTGAAAAAATAAGCAAGAAACTTTACTTTAAACCATAAGATATTTTATTCTTAACTAAAAAAGAATAACTAGAGTTTGCGAGCAATTTTGAACCGCATGATGACACAATCTCTATTTTTAGTTCTAATAAATAAGTCGCGGTCGGAAGTGATGTTTTACGACATCTACTCGATGTTAACTGTGTAAAGTTATGTTTTAGATGAATTTATTTTCATTTTTTAAAAAACAACCCAGTTTATTTGAATCAAATATAAGAAAGTGTTTATCAAATTAATAAATTACGTCGTAAACAGCCATTTTTCAATGTTGACATATGTGCGGGAATGTCTCTATATTCAAATACGACTTCTCGTCCTCAAGAAAAGATGTCCCAAGAGAAAAAAAGTAAAAGGTTGGAAGGAAACAAAGCAGGGCTTATGAAATAGAGATAAAAAAAACGGTTGAGATTTCAAATGGACTAGAGAATTTCCGTGCTGGGTAGAATTTAAAGAAACAGAAAATGTGTTTGAAAATGAAAGCATTAAATTGAATGACGAGACTAAAGCTCTTTTTTTTTTGGAGACAATTAAGTACGTTTTAGTTCATGCAAACTTAATATTTGTCATTTGAATTAAGTACATTTTTAAAAATATGGAGAAACTATCAGTTTCTGGAAAGTTGGTCGGGGCTAGTGGATCTAGCAAAAATCATTTGAAGTAGCCCGACTGGTCTAGTGCTCAAAAAAGTAAATGTCAAACCCTGTATGTAAACAAAGACTCGAGTCTTTATATGTAAGCAAACAAATAAGTGAAATATTAATTTTGTAATATAAAGCATCTTAATTTTGCATAGTCGCACATTTTAACTTTTAGATGACAATGTTACCTGAAGAATGCTTGAAATGTGAAAGTTAAAATGAACTTAGATTGATATCCATTTCTTTTGAAAATTTCGTAAACAATAACATACCGCAATCTTTGTTTACAAAACAAATAATGAACTCTCCAAAATGAGCTTCTGTGATAATGTATAACCTTAATTTTTATGTGAAATTTTTAAAACATATTAGACAGTATATTTTGATCATTAAAAGTGAAATACAAGATTTTGGGGGAAATCGTGAATCAGTCCCTTTAAATACTGTATGTGTCTGTGTATAAACATTATTCATACTTTTCAAACATTTTGAAGATCAATAGGAATCAAAGTCTGAAAGTGAGAAAAAAAAATCCAGTTTGAAAATTCTAGATTTTTAATTGTTAATGGTGTATCATCAATAGAATATGAAGGGTTGGCGGTGAAAACATTGGTAGGGTTAGAAAAACGGAAACACACATGTATATTATATTTTGGCCTAAATGTTCACAGTCTATGCGAAAGTTTTTTGGACCAAACAGGACATTCGGTCCTGTGTAATCAATGAACACACCGGACCGAACCAAATTTTGTCAGACCGAAAAACCTAATGTTAAAAAGTGAAACATGTGAAAATGCAAAACCAAGGGAATCTTATTTATTATACTAGTAATACTATACCAGGGATCCCTCCCGTATAATACTAACTTTAGACAGTCCATGTGGTTTTAATCACATTCATTTACGTATTTGGATTTGTGTGCTATTTTTTACTTATAACAAACATTTAAATGACTCCGCATCAAAATAGTAAAGCTCAAAACCGGACACTGAGACATCGGACATTCCGGTCCGGTGTAAAAAATGATGCGTCGGACCTGAGGCACTACACATCGGTCAGGTCCGACGGTCCGATGTCTTTCGCATAGACTGTGTTCAGCAATGTAGAACTTTAAATTTTTGATTGCTTGACAAGAATTTTAGACAGTTTAAAATTTTGAAGTCAACTTGGCCTTCGATAATCTTGGTTGCTCGCATCATCATCCATCACAGGTGTCAATTGAAATATTCAGCCCAGCCCATTCAAAATTGAAGGAAACACCAATAGATTTAGTTTTGGTGATCAAAGAATTTAAAAACTGAATATTTCAGAGCTTTTTATTTCATCACAATTTCAAGAGACAAATGACTTTATAGCTAACAAGGAATTTTTTTTTTTTTTATAAATATGGGAGATGTGTATGAAGTATAGAACCAGGGTTTTATCCAGCATTTAGTTGTTACTACCCAATTTTTATTTAAGGGGAATTTTTGAGAATGTAGTCACGAGCTTCCAGGGAATGGGGGTATCCATGGAATATAATATCCACAGATTAATTATAACAGCCATATAAAGTGATTGATTACTCATTTTATCTATATTGTAAGTCTGACAACTATAGAAAATTACTTAGAATATCAAAAAAATGATTTTTGTTGAAAATTCTTTTACAATTTTGTGAAGTTTCTACAAATGAAGGGGATTTTTTTAATCTGTGGAAGGGGAAATATCTATTTGTTGCCAAGGGGGAAAGGTACCTTTTACCGGTAGTAAAAACAACCTAGATAAATCCCCAAGAACTATAGATCGATCTAGAGGAAAATTTTTTAAGAACTCACACATTGGCTAACATTGATTGATGAATCTAGAGTAGTTATAGCCTCCCCTAACACCCCCTTTTTGGTGTGGAAAAAGTACAAACTTTGATCATTAACTCACCCACACCACCCACTTGAAATTATTTTGGATCCACGCATGGCCAAGGAGTGTACAGGAGCGTGTTGTACGAATTGTAGACACACAGTCCTCTACAAGTGCTAAAATAATTAATACTGGTTTTGTTTTCTTTTAATAAACAATCATTACAGTTTGTAATTCATTTATAAACATTAAAGGTCACTTTAGATCAACAACAACATCCAAAAGTCACTCCGAACTGCCGCACAATCTGGCCACGAAAGGTTTTTAGCTCACCTGAACCAAAGGTTCAAGTGAGCTTTTCTGATCGCTTTTTGTCCGTCATCTTGTCTGTCCGTCTGTCTGTTAAACTTGTCACATTTTAGACTTCTTCTCCAGAACCACTGGGCCAATTTCAACCAAACATGGCCAAAAGCATCCTTGGGTGAAGGGCTTTCAAGTTTGTTCAAATGAAGGGCCATGTCCCTTTCAAAGGGGAGATAATCACAAAAATGCAAAAATAGGGTGGGGTCATTTAAAAATCTTCTCAAGAATCACTGGGCCAGAAGAGCTGAAATTTACCTGAAAGCTTTCTGACATATTGCAGATTCAAGTTTGTTCAAATCATGGCCCCCGGTGGTAGGATGGGGCCGCAAGGGGGGGATCAAAGTTTTACATACAAATATATAGGGAAAAACTTTAAAAATCTTCTTCTCAAGAACCACTGAGTCAGAAAAGCTGATTTTTACATGAAAACTTTCTGACATAGTGCAGATTCAAGTTTGTTCAAATCATGGGCCCCGGGGGTTGGATGGGGCCGCAATAGGGGATCAAAGTTTTACATACAAATATATAGGAAAAATCTTTAAAAATCTTCTTCTTAAGAACCACTGAGCCAGAAAAGCTGATTTTTACATGAAAACTTTCTGATATAATGCAGATTCAGGTTTGTTCAAATCATGGCCCCTGGGGGTAGGATGGGGCCACAAGGGGGGATCAAAGTTTTACATACAAATATATAGGGAAAAACTTTAAAAATCTTTTTCTCAAAAACCACTAAGCCAGAAAAGCTGAGATTTACATGAAAGCTTCCTGACATAATGCAGATTCAAGTTTGTTCAAATCATGGGCTCTGGGGTTTGGATGGGGCCACAATAGTGGATCAAAGTTTTACATACAAATATATAGGAAAAATCTTCTTCTCAAGAACTACTGAGTCAGAAAAGCTGATATTTACAAGAAAACTTTCTGACATAGTGCAGATTCAAGTTTGTTCAAATCATGGCCCCCGGGGGTTAGGATGGGGCCACAAGTAGGGGGGGGAGTCAAAGTTTTACATACAAATATAGGAAAAAGCTTTAAAAATCTTCTTCTCAAGAACCATTGGGCCAAAGAAGTTGACATTTACATGAAAGCTTTCTGACATAGTGTAGATTCAAGTTTGCAAAGGTTAGTTTGGGCCATAATAGGGACTAAGGTTTTACATGCAAATATATATGGAAAGTCTTCAGATATGGGCCAAGGTGACTCAGGTGAGCGATGTGGTCCATGGGCCTCTTGTTTAAGATTTTGTTTTCTCAACGACTAGTTTTTAGCTCACGTGAGCTTTTCTGATTGCCTGTTGTCCATCTGCAAACTTTTCACATTTCCAACTTCTTCAGAACCACTCCGCCAAACTTGGCCAAAAGCATCCTAGCTTGGGTAAAGGGCTTTCAAGTTTCTTCAAATGAAGGGCCATGCCCTCTTCAAAGGAGAGATACATGTAGGGCTTCCGTGGCCGAGTGGTTAGAGCATCACGCTCAAAATCATGCGACCCCCTTACCTCTGTCGGCTCGTGTTCGAATCTTGCTCGCGCCGGTGAGAAAGTTTCCCAGTTTACTTTCGGAAGGTCGGTGGTCTCTTACCAGGTACATTGTATCTGGGTTCTCTCTTCCACCAAAAAAAACTGGGTGCCACCAGATAACTGAAAAATTGTTTAATGTGGTGGAAAAAATCAATCAATCAATCAATTCAAAGGAGAGATAATCACAAAAATGCAAAAATAGGGTGGTGTCAGATGAAAATCTTCTTAAGAACCACTGAGCCCGAAGAGCTGAAATTTATATGAAAGCTTCCTGACATAGTTCAGATTTAATTTTGTTAAAATCATGGCCCCCAGGGGTAGGATGGGGCCATAATATGGGATCAAAGTTTTAGGTATATATATATTTGTATATAGGTAAAATCTTTGAAAATCTTCTTCTCAAGAACGACTGGGCTAGAAAAATACAAATTTACATGAAAGCTTCCTGACATAGTGCAGATTCAAGTTTGTTAAAATCATGGCCTTCGGGGGTAGGATGGGGCCACAAAAGGGGATCAAAGTCTTGCGTGCGAATGTAGGTAAAATCTTCGAAAATCTCAAGAATCTGAGGTCCAGGAATTAAAGTACAGATTTACATGAAAGCTTCCTGACATAGTGCAGATTCAAGTTTGTTAAAATTAAGGTCACTGGGGTAGGATGGGGCTCTCAACAGGGGATCAAAGTTTTACGTATACAAATATATCAAGAAAATCTTTAAAAATCTTCTTCTCAATAACCAATTTACAATTAGCAAAAGAAGTTTACATTTACATGAAAGCTTTCTGACATAGTGCAGATTCAAGTTTGTTAAGATCATAGCCGCTGGTGGTAGGTTGGGGCCACAATAGGGGATTAAAGTTTTACATGCGAATATTTGGGGAAAATCTTTCAATATGGGCCAAAGGTGAGCGATGTGGCCCATGGGCCTCTAGTTGAAGAATATTCCTGCCGTGACCTATCTATTAACATAAAAGTTTTGTTTTAATCGTAATGGCGGTGAACGTCATGAAAGGGAAAGTATCCATATCCAGGGAATAAAGCATGTTCGCATGGTCAGATAGGCGTACTTTGATTCAGGCATATAAACAAAGGACTATCCATCTTGATACGAGCAAAGCCAAGTGTGAATTGCGTACGCGAGATAAAACCACTTTCAAAGGCCACTGTTACTCTGCACATGCGTATCGTGTTTTCAACTGGTGACAATAGATAACTGATTTGTTTTTTTGTCGTTGATAAAATGAGTTTCTTCCCTTATTTTTCTTTGCAGAACATTAATTATATTTTGGTTATTCCGGATCATGGTCAGTTCATGACATGTAACTTTGATGTGTGGTAGTTTGGGTTTTACTTTTACTTTTATTTCTGGATTTCGATCCTGATGTAAATCACCCGTTGTATTTGTCCACGCCCACTTTATCTTTTAGCCAATAACTTTAATGACAGTTTCTATTGTCTAATTTGCTATATAAAGCCATGCAGCTTAGGCCACATTTAAAAATATGTTTGTTTCCCCTCTCCCGACCCTAAATTTCAGAGGAAGGTCGGTAGGTAGGTAAAAAGTTTTTTTTTTTAGCTAGCAGAATTTTATTTATTATGAAATTCCTATAACCATTAACAATGCCCGATACCAAACGTCGTGAAGCACATCATCCATGTTTCCTCATCAAACTCGTATAGTCAGTTCTCGCGTAAATTCTGCTTTGATTGCCACGTTTTGCAATTAGGAAAGGTGTCGATATTTCAGACAGTACTTCATGTATTTTGGAAATGCTCATTATCTAACCACCAAACTTAGGCATTGGACTACATGTATACATATTGGTTGATTCGACGAACATTGGGTTTCATCAGAATTTGCTCTGCTATTTATACCACATACTAACACTTAAATAAAGTTAGGGAGAATGTTGCAACTATGGACAATGGTGTTAGTTTTGGACACATGGTGTTATAAAATTGGTAAACTCGGTTGCTGTCTTTTATTTATGGTTCACTGACATTTTATGCTTTTGTTTTTTGCACATTATCTTAATTTATATATGATAGTGATTTTGATTATATTTTTTAAATGATATCGGTAGATCTAGTTTACCAGAAAACGTTTCAACGGGACTTGATTTTGCAGATCAAACAAAATGGATGCTGACATCAACCAATCAGAGCTGAGTTACACATGTGCATATAATTAGGTGTTTTCCAGTTTGTAAATATAGCATTAGTTCAGAAATAAGTTAAATTGAGAATGCTTCTGATTGACTGTCAAAAATATCGCATCCATCCGAAATATCAACACTTTCCCCATCTGAAGAACACAACTTGCACACTGGATGCCCCGAATTCTCTTGTTTCCTCGCTCCTCGTATAGACAACATTTCTCCATCTCGATCTTGCAGATCACTAGTCCGAATTGCGAGCCGAATTCAATGTTAAACTCACTTGTAACTAATCAATAAAACAATCATGATTCTTGTACTTATTAATATCGATTAAAAGAAAATATCAATCCAAAATTCGATATTAAACAGAAGCCAACAATTGTAGTCAACCAAATTTTCACTGCCATTTGAGCAAACGAGTCTCGTGACTCAAAACAAAGCTCGACAGTTTGATAAAATGTTTTCAAGAGACTGTTTATGTGATGAAAGAACCCATAAAATTGATATTAGTAAGTACAAGAAGAATCGTTTTATTGATTAGTTATGAGCTTAAAATTGAATTCGGCTTGTAAGTATTTGAAATCAGCCAGAGAATGCCGCCTCCAGCTGGAGGCGGCGAAATTTCTAGATTTCGGACCAGAACACCTCCTGTATTCGTATTATTATTTTTTAATTTTGGATTGAAACCAAAGAAGATATAGAAAATTTTTGTCATTATAAAATACTGATCTGCACCAGAAACGACCTTGAATATTTCTTAAGATTTAAAAAAAAAACTTCACCAGAATGGCGTAATAAAAACTTATGGGTCTGTGTGAATTTTCAGACTCGGTCGGGCGAGGGGAAACAAACAATATTTTTATTTTGGCCTTACTATTCGTGGAAGCGAGACAGCTGGCCTTGCTAACTAACTCTTCTCCTGCCATTTTTCCTATTTTGGAATTAGGTTTTGTTCGTCTTCTTTGCCCCTTTTTACTTACTAAATTATTATACCCCCCGAATGAAGTTCTGGGGGGTATATAGGAATCACTCTGTCCGTCTGTCCGTCCGTCTGTCCGTCCGTCCGTCTGTCTGTCTGTGCAGATTCGTGTCCGGGCCATAACTTCTTTGTTCTTTGACTTAGGCATACCATATTTGGCACACAGGTAGATCACCATGAGACGATTTTGTCGAGTACCTTCATGACCTGTATATGACCTTGAACTTTGACCTCAAGGTAAAAATTGATTATAGGGTTTTGACATAGTCATACCATAAGACATGGGTGTATCACCATGAGACTATGTGTCATGTACATTCATGACCTCTTTATGACCTTGACCTTTGATCTCAAGGTCAAAATTATAGGTTTATGCCATGGATTTGTGTTCGAACTATATCTTCCATTTTCTTCTACAAATGCATACCATATTTTTACACTCAGGAAAGAGGTAATTTATACTTATTAACAACACCCTTTGGGAGATTGGGGTAAGTAGGGGGTATTCTTAGTGAGCATTGCTCACAGTACATCTTGTTAATATAACCTTTGGGTTGGGAGGATTTCTTGATAGCTCATAGTCTTAAGTTTTAGGGTTTAGGAGTGTGTATTTATCACATTCATACTGGTAATAAATTCGTAAAGTGTTATTTATCTTATTTTCATTATACCCCCCCCCCCCCAACAAGTTGTGGGGGGGGGGGGGGTATACTGGAATCGGGTTGTCCGTCTGTCTGTCCGTCCGTCCGTCTGTAGACGCAATGGTTTCTGGGCTCTAAAGCATTATCCTTTCCACCTACCGTCACCATATCATATATATGGACTACCCATGAGATGAAGATGTTCCCTATCGATTTTGGGGTCAAAAGGTCAAAGGTCAAGCACACTGGACATCGAAGTAACAATATGGTTTCCGGGCTCTAAAGCGTTATCCTTTCCACCTACAGTCACCATATCATACATATGGACTACCCATGGGGTGAAGATGTTCCCTATCGATTTTGGGGTCAAAAGGTCAAAGGTCACGCGCACTGGACATTGAAGTAGCAATATGGTTCGGTTTGTCATGCCATTTGTTTTTTACACTCAGAAAAGAGGTAGTTTACAGTCTTCACGAAAAACTTTGTGAAGCACAGGCCCTTCGGGCCTCCCAGTATAATAATTTTGCAAGCCCGAACAATATTTTAATGGCCCAAAATATTTCATCTAATTTGACCACTTGTCATTTGCAAGGTGTTGCATGCGGATTCTACACTATAGATACATGTATGTTCTACTGTAGGAAAATATACAACTGACATTAAAAGGATTACATATCTTATTTTTCAAAATATTAATCTCGCAGATGACATCAGCAGCTCCTGTTCAGAATCTGCTCTGTTTTGTAATCACCACGTACAAAACATTTTGTTTTCTCAAGAATTAAATCTTAGCAAAGGCCCACCCTTGGTCCAATGGGGCATGGATTTTCGTTCTCTTTTCTCCTTGGCTTGTGCGACCATTTTTCTTTATTTGGATCTGATGGTTGTGATTGCTAAATACACTTGTGAGGTTTTGAATTTCACGGACGACCCCCATCCCTACATGGGCACTGGAAGTTGATGTAAATATATAGTATGTGCATGTATTTTTTATACATGCACATACTATATATTTACATTAACTTCCAGTGCCCGTGCCTCCCTATACTTCAGAAAAGGCAGCATGGTTGAAAAATGATCGATGCGAAAGTCTGAGTCAATCTCACGCTTTATTTGTAATATATACATTACATACAATAAAACATTTACAGGCCCGCCGGACTCCTGGGTTAAATATTTTTAGAAGCCCGATCCCGATTTTACTGGCCTCGGGCATCGGGCCACCGGTTAACGTCGAAGACTGGTTTATACCTATTACCAACACCCTTTGGGAGATTGGGGTAAGCGGGGGGTATTCTTAGTGAGCATTGCTCACAGTACCTCTTGTTTCATTTGAATTTATTTTCAAGTTTCAAATCATAGTGTAGTTGGGTCGTTTCGAAGTCGCCACTATCAAAATAAAATAAAACACAATGCGAAGTACAGACTATACGAACGCCAGACCTGCTACAGATGTAAGGGGATATAACTGAAGCAAACGATATCTGATTTTCTAAACCCTTGTAAAAATCGTATTGACTTTTATATTTATGTATTTTACTAGTAAAGGATATGAAAATAATAAAAGAATAACAAATACACACAGAAAATATTCATTTACACTCTCCCATCAATAGAAACAACAAATATATAGACATAGAAAATATTTATTTCCACTTTTTCAGTAGTTTAACTGACTTTATTATAGAATTTCTCTGTGTCCGATTATAATCGATAATTAGTTAGTTACAGTAAACCAATCATTGATTATGAAATTTAATTTCACCGATTCCCATCACTAGTTAAGTAATACTCCTGCTTTAAGTATTTATAATGTATATTGAGAAAACATGTACATGTATATTCACCTTTGCATAAATTTCTGCCAAACCAATTTATTGTTACGTATCAAGAGATGTAAAGCTTGATTGTATTTTTCTCTGTTTAAATATTATGCAGAACCAAGTTCACAAGCAGTATTAGAATGGGATCCAAATTATGAGGTACCAAGTACACCCAGACCAGACGCAGAACGTGCATATTACATGACTCTGAATCACATATCTGGAGAGCCGTTAATAGCATGGTTGAAAACTGGTGCTGGACAGAGTATTATGAACACTACTTCAGGAAAATTTAATCTCACCTCTGTGACCAAAACAGTGTTCCAAGGAGGAGCGATGAGTGCTGATACTTGGTTATCAAGTGGTGGTCAATTATGCCAGTATTCTCCAAATCAACCATTTCCACTACGTTATGAAGGATTTTACTGGAAGTATGTTTTTTATTATATCAATCTAATTAAAATCAGGTCTTCTCTAATAGTTACACTGGAGAAGGGTTTGACAGCCAGTCTTTTTTAACTTTTTGAGTTGCAAGGGTCATAATAATTAACCCTCTGTTCCTGAATTCTGGGAGTCGAAAGTATTTTTTGAGAGTTGCACTTCAAAAAAGTATTAATTTAAAACATTTGATTTTGATCTACACTGTTTAGGGTATACTACAGTAGTGTTTTGTTCTTAAAATGAATAAATATTGGTTCAATGCATATGAAATAAATAACTTCAGTGATTGGGAAGGCCATGCGTCCTGCGCCATAGTCCCATTCCGGTGAAAATTGGCGCATTAAATTATTTAATCCATGCGCCAAAGTGCGCATTCATTATCGATTACAACTTGCGTTTTTTTTCTCTAGAAGTGAATTGGGTACGACTTACTTATTTTTTGTACTTTCATTTTTAATTCCTATGTATTCTGATGCACCGAATCTCATTGGTTGAAGCAATACAAATCAAAATAGATAACCAATAAACTATTTCCTCTTACACCACATCTCATCACGTCTTCTTATGCTTATTCTTTAGCTTTTAAGCTTCGGAAGTCCAAGGACATATATAGAAACAACAGAAAGTGAAAAAAAATGATGGGAAAAAAACCCCCCAGAGACCGTCTTCAAATACCAATACCGATATTAAAAAGCAATTATACCGTTGAGAAGGGGACATTGAAACAAAGAAGAAACATTTTCAAGAGCGGCGGAAAAGATCGTGGTCATGGTTCAGTTTCAATTAAAACAATAATGTTCCACTGCTCATTTGCTATTTATTGAAAATGGCCATTCAAAATATGTTGATGGCCCATTAAATCTGAAAATGGCCCATTGAAAACTTGAACCGTGGGGCCATAGTCCCATTGGCCATTTTGGCCTTCCCAATCACTGTAACTTAATGATTTATTAATTTTATTTACTTTGAAGTTTCTCAAGGTTAGGCCAATTCAACTTAGTAGATTATCATCCAGGGTCACCAAAAAGTATGGGGCGGGTGGGAGGATTTAATTTTTTAATTTTTATTTTCTGAGAAAAATATTAACATTTGACAAACGAGTAGTGCATCGTTTAATGCCAGATGGATCTATATTACAGAGCTGCCAACCCTCACGATTTTGGCGTAAGGCTTACGATTTTAGGGCCGAAAATACGCCTTACGATTTCACCATATATCTTCCGATTTTCGCTTATTTGACATTTCGAAAGTTTTAGAGCTGTCCGTCATTGGTTTTTACTTTTATAAGAAACAAGCCATAGTCGTTACTACGTTTGTTTGCATAGTCTATATATATACAAAATCTCGATCATTTTAATGCTTTGAAATAAACAATATGGAAGCTGCTACTAAGCGTAAGGCATGTGTTGATGGAAATAACAACAAAACTCCCCCAAAGAAGAAAACCTAATAGAGCCAGTAATTCAAAGAACAACATGCAAGTACACTGTAAACATCTATTCGTTTCAAAGTCAGAAAGGGAGAGTTTGTATGATAAGTGTACAATCTGTTTGACAAACTTCAACATTTTTCACGGCGGAGAAAATGACATTAAAAAACTTGCCATAATAACTGACACAGTAACTGTAAAATTATATAGTATACTAAAGTAACACTAAGGTTTTATACCCAAGGTTTAGAAAATAAAATCAATAAAAGATGTATTTGACCTTCTGCAGTTGTAAAATGCATAACAATTGGTATGTCTAAATTTATTAAATTTGGATTTGAAATATGTCTAAAATTGCTCAGGTTATATCTTTATTCATAAAATATCTCCAGTGGCAGGGGGCCTCGCCTTACTATTTTCCATTTCATAATGTTGGCAGCTCTGATATTATTTCACAGATGAATTCCTGAGGTTAAGTTTTAATTTCAAACACAGAAAGATACCAAACTTCTTCAAGATATGAAGCACAATAATCCTTTCCTTTCATTTATGCCCGTAAGAAGGTGAGAAATTAAGAAAACCATCATATGATCTGTTTTCTTCACGTGGCTTTTCGTGTTGCTATACCGGAAATGTAAATAAGAAGTGTAAATACCATAGTCGGATATGAAAATTTTTCTGGAAATTGCAAAATAAACAAATTCAGGGCAGGCCAATTTTTGAGGGGCGGGCGGGGATGATAATCTATCAATTAAGTTGAATTGACCTTACATGCCACCATATGATATGACTCAGGGTTCGAAATTAACTTTTTCAAGCACTAGTCCGTACGGACTAGTCACTGTTGATGTTCACTAGTCCGGAAAACATTTGTGCATGTTCGAAGAACGGCGGTCTCGAATGCACTCCATGTGTTTGGAAGCTCAGGATGTCATAGTCACACAAACACTTAACCATGCAGGTAATTAATCGACCATAACTTCAAACATCTAAGAGACTCGAACAAATCTTGCTAAAAATCTTTACCATATTCAAGATTGATTTCCGGATTTTCACTAGTCCGTACGGACTAGTGCTATAGAGAGTTCACTAGTCCCAGGGACTGACACTAACGGCTGTCCGATTGTCCGGGACAACTTAAAACGGTGGTCGGACAACTAAGTTCTGTAGTTTACCTGTCCGATGGGACAACCAAAAATAAATGAAGGGTATCCGTGAAATTTTAATAAATTCTACGTGAAAAGAGTCCTTAAAGTTTTTGAAGTACATCTCGTCGATAGAAATAATCTGATAATCAATATGGCGTTTTTCTGGTTTTCCCTGATCTAAATTTAGATTGTTCATTAATATCGACCAATCAGCTTCACGGTGTATTTTAATCGCGCCAATCAGATGTCTCTATTGTCGCGTGATTCTTGGAAGTGAACAAACAGATATAGAACACTTTTTCCGAAGTTAAAATTGAATAATTTTTACGAAAAACATGTCCAAAATGAAAAATTATCAATAGGTTATCAAATAATAATTTATTAAAAAGAATTTAAGGGGAATATTCTCTGATTATTTGATCCATTATAGTCTTAAATAAAACATATTACGACGTAAGAAATGACATGTCAGCTTGATGCCAGAAATGAGTGTCATTCAGATCGGGCATCATTTCTACATCATTTTTTTGTTGGTCAGTTTCGGACAAGTACATTTTCCATTCGGACAACCTAAATTTCATGTTAACTTGTCCGAAGGGACAGGTTGGTATTAAAATTAGTGTCAGTCCCTGTAGTCCGACACGTTTTTTACTAGTCTTGGACTTACGGACATGAGTTAATTTCGAACCCCGTGACTATATGTCACACTTGTATATCTGAATACTGCCCGCCACCCCCCCCCTTTTCCAAAAAAGCAAAATTCAGTTTATTTCAAACATTTTGTATAAGTAACTGTAATAAAAAAAAAAAAAAAAAAAATAAAAATCAGATGAAATAATAATCAAAATACTCACAACCAGTTATTAGATAAATAAAAGTATATCGATTCCTCCAAGGTTTTACCCTGTTCAGACGCCATCTTGTTATTAGCTCACCTGAGCTTAAAGCTCAAGTGAGCTTTTCAGATCACCCGTATTCCGGCGTCCGTCCGTCTGTCCGTCTGTAAACTTTTAACATTTTTAACTTCTTCTCAAAAACCACTGGGCCAATTTCAACCAAAGTTGGCACAAAGCATCCTTAGGTAAAGGGAATTCTAAATTGTTAAAATAAAGGGCCAGGCCACCTTTCAAGGGGAGATAATCAAGAAAAGGTAAAAATAGGGTAGGGTCATTCAAAAATCTTCTTCTCAAGAACCACTGGGCTAGAAAAGATGAAATTTATAGATGAGTTTTATTAGGTAGTGCAGATTCTAAATTGTTAAAATCATGGCCCCCGGGGGTTGGATGGGGCCACAATAGGGGATCAAAGTTTTACATACAAATATATAGGAAAAATCTTTAAAAATCTTCTTCTCAAGAACCACTGAGCCAGAAAAGCTGAGATTTATATGAAAGCTTCCTGATATAGTGCAGATTCTAAATTGTTCAAATCCTGGCCCCCGGGGGTCAGATGGGGCCACAATAGGGGATCAAAGTTTTACATACAAATATATAGGAAAAATCTTTAAAAATCTTCTTCTCAAGAACCACTAAGCCAGAAAAGCTGAGATTTATATGAGAGCTTCCTGATATAGTGCAGATTCTAAATTGTTCAAATCCTGGCCCCCGGGAGTCGGATGGGGCCACAATAGGGGATCAAAGTTTTACATACAAATATATAGGAAAAATCTTTAAAAATCTTCTTCTCAAGAACCACTAAGCCAGAAAAGCTGAGATTTATATGAGAGCTTCCTGATATAGTGCAGATTCTAAATTGTTCAAATCCTGGCCCCCGGGAGTCGGATGGGGCCACAATAGGGGATCAAAATTTTATATACAAATATATAGGAAAAATCTTTAAAATCTTCTTCTCAAGAACCACTGTGCCAGAAAAGCTGAAATTTATTTGAAAGCTTCCTGATATAGTGCAGATTCTAAATTGTTAAAATCCTGGCCCCCGGGGGTCGGATGGGGCCACAATAGGGGATCAAAATTTTATATACAAATATATAGGAAAAATCTTTAAAATCTTCTTCTCAAGAACCACTGTGCCAGAAAAGCTGAGATTTATATGAAAGCTTCCTGATATAGTGCAGATTCTGAATTGTTAAAATCCTGGCCCCCGGGGGTCGGATGGGGCCACAATAGGGGATCAAAATTTTATATACAAATATATAGGAAAAATCTTTAAAATCTTCTTCTCAAGAACCACTGTGCCAGAAAAGCTGAGATTTATATGAAAGCTTCCTGATATAGTGCAGATTCTGAATTGTTAAAATCCTGGCCCCCGGGGGTCAGATGGGGTCACAATAGGGGATCAAAGTTTTACATACAAATATATAGGAAAAATCTTTAAAAATCTTCTTCTCAAGAACCACTGAGCCAGAAAAGCTGAGATTTATATGAAAGCTTCCTGATATTATAGTGCAGATTCTAAATTGTTCAAATCCTTGCCCCCGGGGGTCGGATGGGGCCACAATAGGGGATCAAAGTTTTACATACAAATATATAGGAAAAATCTTTAAAAATCTTCTTCTCAAGAACCACTAAGCCAGAAAAGCTGATATTTACATGAAAGCTTTCTGACATAGTGCAGATTCAAGTTTGTTCAAATCATGGCCCCTGGGGGTTGGATGGGGCTACAAGGGGGAGGGGGATCAAAGTTTTACGTACAAATATATAGGAAAAATCTTCAAATATCTTCTTCTCGTGAACCATTGGGCCAAAGAAGTTCACATTTACATGAAAGCTTTCTGACATAGTGACTAGATTGACGTTTGCAAAAACTATGGCCTCCAGGGGTAGGTTGGGGCCATAATAAGGACTACGGTTTTACATGCAAATATATATAGAAAGTCTTCTGATATGGACCAAGGTGACTCAGGTGAGCGATGTGGCCCATGGGCCTCTTGTTTTTCATTACTTCCTGCAACAGTTAATTTAAAACCTAATGCATATAATTGTAATTTTTCCAGAATTCACAATGTCCAAAAATACCGGTTTTTCGATATATGTATTGTGGGACAAATTATAACAATATGCCGATATACTGGTAAAATCGTACATTCCTACAATATTTTTAATGAAGGTTAGGTCAATGTCAAATTTGTCAATTGTTTAAGGGCATCTTATTTTTGTGTTTTCAGAATCAGATGCTCTGCATCAATGTCTACTCTGCTCACAATTCCTTATTACAATGGAGAACTAAGAGCAGACCATTTATTTCATCAGCATCCAAATGGAATGGTTCCACCAGAAGAAAGATATTACGTGTTAAAAACTGAACATGAAGCAACTGTAATGACCTTGAACTCTGTAAATTCATTTACTATATCAAGTAAGTCATATCTTCCTTTCTTATAGGCATATAAATTGAAGACTGTAATAGGTCACCTGAATCATTTGGGCAGTGCCTGTCGTGTGTTGTGTACAAGCTTCTTATGTATTAAGTAACCTTTAGTCACTCAAACAGCGTTTTTTTCCTACCCACTGGTAGTGATGAAACGATTGTCGCCGATGATCGATTGTCGGTCGTTCAGAGACCTACGATGCTACTAATCGATTACAAAATAAAAGTCGCTGACATCGTTGACCAAACAAAATCCGGAAATCACTTCAACTTTGTTCAAATTTTATTTTCTTTATGTCCAACCTGATAAAAAATAAGCAAACAAAATGACGGGAGATATGAAGGACGGTAACAAACAACGACATTCAACAGTCAAATAAAGGAGTCTATCTCTGATATCTTTGATACAATGAGATTATAGAGAAATTGATATATTGGAATCCTGATTTATTTACCTGTGAACAAATGAAACAAAAAAGAATTCAAATGTTTCCATACATTTAATGATTCTGTTACATCTAATTTGAGGGGAAAACACTTAAATGCCAATTCCGATTATAATTGATTATTAATTGATTACTTGTGTCCGATTATTGCCGATAATTGAGTATGGTTTTTGGTCCGATTTCCCATCACTACCCACTGGTACAGGTACCCATTCAGTTGGGAAAAATAGCGTATTAATTGAACAAATTGGGAATTTTCTATCAATGTATCAGCAAATGATTTCACCTTATAGAAAAAAAAAGAACAAAACATTTTTTTATGGTATAAATATTTGCTGTTGTGAGATATCAGGAATCATTGAAGGCTTGTTCTAGAATCGTTGTAGCTCTGACAACAACACGCACACTGCCATGATCTGTACTTTCGATTTAAAGTAATTCCACCCTCCTGTGATGTCATCAGATTTTGCAAAATCAATGATTTATTTAGATTTATTCGTGATAGGAACATAAATTTTGTTGGAGTCTTTTCCGATAGTTATTGTAAAAAATCTTGTTAAAGATAAACTATTTTAAAAGTCTAAGTTATAGATGAATAATCAATGATACGTTTCAAAATATGAAATCCAAGGGCAATAACTTGGTTTCTATTGATTTCTTTATCAAGTCTATTATGCGATAGATTTCCTTTATTTTTTACAGACATTTTGTATACATATTTTTGTGAAGATACAGTTTCATGAAATTGTTATGAATGCTACTATATCGTCATAACGAGTTTGTATGAAATTTTGATAACACTGTTTATGGGAAATTGCAATTTTCTGACGGTGATAGGCCTACATGATTCTGTTTATGTACGTCTCGAATCTTAAAAAGTGTGATGACATATGTATTTTATTTGATAATTTGTTAGTTTTAAGTCTAATGAATGGAAATAAATACATTTTTCAAACTTGTATCAGATAAAACTGCGAGTATGGAATTACCTTAATACTGGAAGTTAACTTGTACAAAGTTTCAGACTAAGTAAATTATGATGTCAGCAGTCTAGTTTTTGGCAAGTGAATTGGGAATTTTTAGTCTCAAAATTGGGAAAAATCAATGTTTTGTTACTCTTTATATTTACATTGTTTTAACAATAAAAGTTTTTCTATGTTGATTCTTTCTTCAATAATTGTTTTTAGAACCCTTGTACTAAATGTAGCACTGGGTGGTTTTTATACTTGCTTGAATATATATATAATTCTCAATTATCAAAGTTATCAAATTTTGTACTTTGTAATTAAGCATTCTTGTTCTTATATTTACCAAATAATATTGTTCTATCAAAAGATAAAGATATTTTAAACTTGTACAAAAAACCACTCTTCAATATTAATCCAAATCTCCTTTTCTAGATCTATAACACTCAACAAATAGATCTATGTTTGATTTCATATTGCAGAAACAGCATGCTGGGGATTTTTTTAATCTCAAGTTTATAAAGATATGAATTTGTGGGAACTATTCTATCAGAGCTCGAAATTAGCGAGAAATACTCGCAAAATGCGAGTACAATTGAAAAATAGGGAGTAAAAATAGTGGACAATCGAAAATCGTAGGGAGGGGTGATTTACAAAGTATGATTGTATCGTATCCATTTTATACGGTGATGCGCTATTTGCTTTTCTTAAACTTGAAGTCTTCACGATAAACTTTGTGAGGCACAGGCCCTTCGGGCTTTCCAGTATAATAATTTTGCAAGCCCGAACAATATTTTAATGGCCCAAAATGTCTTTTCTAATTTGACCACTTGTCATTTGCATGCTGATTCTACACTAAAGATACATGTATGTTCTAATGTAGGAAAATACATATCAAGATGATCATAATTAAAAGGATTATCTTATTTTATTTTTCAACATATTAATCTCGAAGATACATCAGCAGCTCATGTTCTACTTTGTTCTGTAAACACCACGTACAAAACATTTTGTTTTCTCCAGAATTAAA
Organism: Ostrea edulis; assembly: GCF_947568905.1. Classification (NCBI taxonomy): domain Eukaryota; kingdom Metazoa; phylum Mollusca; class Bivalvia; order Ostreida; family Ostreidae; genus Ostrea; species Ostrea edulis. The sequence continues at coordinate 63,920,093 of NC_079164.1, forward strand.
TCTTAGTAAAGGCCCACCCTCGGTCCAATGGGGCATGAATTTTCGTTCTCTTTTCTCCTTGTACGACCGTTTTTTTGTTTTTGTTTGGATCTGATGGTTTTGATTGCGAAATACGCTTGTGAGGTCTGGAATTTCACGGACGAGCCCCCTCCCTACACGGACACTGGAAGTTGATATAAATATATAGTATGTGCATGTATTTTTTATACGTGCACATACTATATATTTACATTAACTTCCAGTGCCCTTGCCTCCCTATAATACTCCATGAATACTTCAGAAAAAGCAGCATGGTTGATCGTTTTTGGATGTGAAATTTCATGTCCTGACAAAGCCTGAATCAATCTCGCGCTTTATTTGTAATATATACTAAACATACAATAAAACATTTACAGGCCCACCAGATTTAATATTTTTTATTTAATTAAATATTTTTAGAAGCCCGATCCCGATTTTACTGGCCTCGGGCATCGGGCCACCAGTTAACGTCGAAGACCGAACTTGCACTCTGAATCATACAAATGCTTACATGAACGACTGATTTCAACAACCGAAATCGAAACAACCGAAATGGTAATTATCTGGATTTTTCTTTTATGATTTTTATTAAGAAACTCGGAGTCAAACAAATGCTTTAGAGGTCGGACATCGCATTATGATGAAAAATATAGACATGTGTCCTGAGTTCTGTTCACCTATAGGGGTGATTAAATTGAATTCCAAGTATGAGGTTTTTGTTATTCATTTATCTAAAAAGAAAAATCGGAGTCTATGTTTTACCAAGTCTTCTGGTAGTCATTTTTATCCAAATCACGAGAATGTCCTATATAAAATAATTTATTGTCATATTGAGGTCGGGTTGTAGTGATGACACAAGTGCACTGCTCACATGCATAGACGATTATCAAATAAGTTCATGGGGCTCGTGATTGTGCTGCTTATAAAACCATGAGTCCGAGATTCGCTTTGAAAAATCATTAGTGACAACCCTGATGTGGCATGAAATTGAAAGACTGGATCTAGACCTGCGGTAAACAGGTTGTGGATTAGAGCAGTGATCGCGAAATGTTGAAATGTTTTACAGGACATTCGGTCTGGTAAACACAGGAACATTACCAGACCGAATCACATTTTACCAGACCAAAAAAAAGTAGTAGTATTTTTATATAAACAGAACTGGAAGTTGAAACTTAGTTTCCGAAACCGTTGCCGGAAAGTCACTGGACATTCGGACGGGAAATATAACAAAGTTTACCAGACCGAGAGCCAAATTACCGGACATGTCCGTCAGTCCGACAACATTTCGCTTTCACTGTTAGAGGTGTGATAATCAAGAGACCTAAACATTGCACGGTATGACTTACGTAACTTAGTATCCTGTCCAAATGATGCCTGCTGACCCACTAGGTTCAGTAATGATGGGGAAAATCGTCGATTTTTAAAAAAAAAAAAAACATGAAAAAAGAGCACTGCTTCATTATTAGCTCACCTGAGCCGAAGGCTCAAGTGAGCTTTTCTGATCACATTTTGTCCGGCGTCCGTCTGTCTGTCTCTCCGTCTGTCTGTAAACTTTTCACATTTTCATCTTCTTCTCCAGAACCACTGGGCCAATTTCAACCAAACATGGCCAAAAGCATCCTTGGGTGAAGGGCTTTCAAGTTTGTTCAAATGAAGGACCATGTCCCTTTCAAAGGGGAGATAATCACAAAAATGCAAAAATAGGGTGGGGTCATTTAAAAATCTTCTTCTCAAGAACCACTGGGCCAGAAGAGCTGAAATTTACCTGAAAGCTTTCTGACATATTGCAGATTCAAGTTTGTTCAAATCATGGCCCCCGGTGGTAGGATGGGGCCACAAGGGGGGATCAAAGTTTTACATACAAATATATAGGGAAAAACTTTAAAAATCTTCTTCTCAAGAACCACTAAGCCAGAAAAGCTGAGATTTACATGAAAGCTTCCTGATATAATGCAGATTTAAGTTTGTTCAAATCATGGGCCCCTGGGGTTGGATGGGGCCACAATAGGGGATCAAAGTTTTACATACAAATATATAGGAAAAAGCTTTAAAAATTTTCTTCTCAAGAACCATTGGGCCAAAGGAGTTGACATTTACATGAAAGCTTTCTGACATAGTGTAGATTCAAGTTTGCAAAGGGTAGTTTGGGCCATAATAGGGACTATTAGGTTTTACATGCAAATATATATGGAAAGTCTTCAGATATGAGCCAAGGTGACTCAGGTGAGCGATGTGGCCCATCGGCCTCTTGTTTTTATTTTAGCTTGTAGGTTTTCATTTTAGCCCGTGGATTTTTTACCCACAGGCTAAAATTAGCCTGTGGTAGAATAAGTTAATTTTGACCCCTGATTCTATGTAAAATTTGGAACTGTAACCAATGAAGTTTTGATTCCTATGTGACTTTAAAAGGGAGTTAAAAATTTTTGCTCCATTCCCTTGAATTGAAATGATCGATATTCATTCCATTTTAATGTTGAAGTACTTGTTTCTTTCTTTCTATCAATGAGAATATTATACATATCTTTACATCCTTTCATATTGATGTAAAATATTCTCAAAGAGCTAGGCATAATTGGTCCATAGGAAAGCATCGGATCATTTTGTTTTTTATTCAAAAGACCAGAATATAGGGGCTGTAAGTCGCGCTTCTCGTCACTTCCGGTGAAGCGTTTCCGGTGACAAACAAATCCGATTCAGTATTACGAGTATAGAATTGGACCAACTACACGTCCGAAAAACCAACGCTTATGCGTAAATCAGAGAACGCTGTGTACCACAAACATTTGTCATGTCCCTGTTTAAAAAGTTGGCGTGCATTGTCAATGCAGTGGTTCAAGTGTCGATGGAGAACAAGTTGTATAAAGTAACCAGGTAACTGCAAGTATACCTTCATCTTCATGAATGATTATTCGATAATTACGCAATTCATTTATACTTTAATTCAACTTACTTCTTTTTACTATGCCTATTATTGTTAATGATTGACATACAAATGTGCAATGTAACTCAGGTAGATAATTTTGTGATGTGGCTAAAATTGAGGAGGGGGGGAGTATGGTTATATTATGGCCTATTACTGCACTGGTTGTTTTTTTTTTTCCCATTATCATTTAAGCAAATTGGAGAAATTGATATTATTAAGATAACTTTATTATCTATTGCTTGATTAAGTTTGTATATATTTAGCAAGAAATTACAGGGGGGGGGGGGGGGGGGGCAGTTCTTGTCCAAAGATATCAGGAGGCAAACGCCGGAGAGAGTAATTTCAGTGGTTGGTTCCAATAATGTGGTTGAGAATTTGTAGAATGTGTATCTGTAGTATAATTTACGCCTGTTTACAGCCAGAAAGAAAAAAAAATATTCTTGAATTAATTTCTGAGGTCGCCAATATTTTATTTGTAATATTATTTCTCATGTACGCTTCACTGTACATTATATAATAACTTTTTCTTACATTTAGAATACAGGAAGAGTATTTACTCCCTCAAGTCCAGCCATCCTTGCTATCGGCAGGTACAGGGCCAGCTTTTGTGCAATATGAATTATCTGTCTCGATTGTTTGGACTACAGCCGACTGCATGCAAAATTATCCGGATCATCAAGGACTCTTAGTGGACAAAGAACATTGCAAAGTGATAGAATTTTATTGCTGCAACTTGATTATTTGGACAACAGCTGACTGCAGAATTATCCCGGATCATAAAGGACTCTGAACGGACACATAACATTAACAGAAATATTTCCATTCCTGAATTAATTCAAAATCAACATGTATTGATAAAATATACTTAGTAAAACAATAACAATCAATAGTGCATTTTTTATTTATACTAAACTATTTGACACACAAGTTTTATTTTATTCATACAGGATTTGCAAATAATAATAATAAATGAAGAAAACGATATTAAAATAAAAATTCAAACGAGTGCTTAATTCCTGAAGATGTGAACATGTAGAGCATTGTACTTAACAGTCACTCCAGAAAAAGTTTTAAAAATATTACGGTTGAATAAACAGTTATTAGAATTTAATATACTGTTTAATGCATCCCATGCACATATTTATCTTGGTTAATATTGGCTCGTAGACTGCTGGTATGTGGATTTTATCCTTTCTTTAGCCCTCTCGACGTAAATACTCCCCCGGCAAATATGTAACACAGTTCAACTTTTTTATAAGCCAACTGTCCTCTCAAGGATAAAAAGCCGGAATGTTCAAGGACAGACATTGTTTTAATACTTATCATTTCCATTAGTGGAACTCTTCAAATTAAAGGCGCGTAAAATCGTGCTACCGGGACAACATACATAAACATTACTTAGGCATACGTAATATAAATTATGGTATCGAATACATATAACGGACTGCAAACCACGACACTGATTAAAATTCTAAAGGTAAATTTAGGAATTGATTATTCTTACAAGAAAACAGACGAACTTATTAAACTATGTGAAGGAGTGCAGGTGCTAAATCTGCCAAATCTGACCGATATAAAGCATCAATCGCAAGAAGAACTGTGAAGGGAAAAACCAATATGCACATCCGACACAATAACTTTTCTTGTAATTAATGGGATTCATGTGTTATTAAAATTATTCTGTCAGATTATGAAGACATTCTATTTTATCATACAATTTGGACAGATTCATATGGCATGGAATTTGTAATCGTTCATGTACCCCCCCCCCCCCCCCCCCCCCCCCCCCCCCCCACTCTCTCTCTCATTTTCCAATATTTTAGAATAAGTTATATATTTTCCAAACTGCATTTTTTTTTAGACGTTTATAACACTAATTAACACAACAAATGCGTTTCAAACTGCATCTTAGCTATTTTGAAAATTACAAAATATTTATTGACTTTGGACAGAGAACATCGTTGTTTGGAATTTTCAAAATAGGTGTAGTAGAGTTTAAAAAAACAAAACATGTAACATCCTTGATAAACTAGTGTTAGAACATTTTAAAAATGCAGTTTGACCAATGGCTATTTTATTTTAAAATACACCATGTACTTTAATTTTTAAAAAAAGGGGGGGGGGGAGGGGTTGCTATGAACGTTTCATTTATGTCCCAGTAATCTCGCACTTGCTCGCGAGACTTGTGCATTTTCTTACCAATGACGCACAAGAGTCATCAAAGCGCGATAACTCTAATGAGCTGGTAATGAGAAGTATTGAACACAGATGGTGAACACCTAAACTGTTTTCCAGCCTTGGGTTTTGCTGGAACTTTTCTGTGGAGTACATGTTGATCTCTATATTCAAAGTTGAAAAATAAGTGATTGCACCATTCGGTGTTGCACAATTAAGTCACTGCTTTGATGGTAAGTCAGCACTTACAGGAACTGTATGTCATGGCCTGGGTATCAAGGTGTCCGGGAATATTTCAAGAGATTGGTCTCAATGGCATCGATCCATCTAACCTAAATAAAAAATTGGAAGAAAAATCATTTTCATGCAATACATTTCTCTTTATCTCAAGGAAGTTATTGTAAGTCTTAAAGGGACTGATTCACGATTTTCCTCAAAATTTTCTTTTTCACTTTTAATGATTAATATCTACTGTCTAATGTGTTTGAAAGAGTTTACATAAAAATTAAGGTTATACATTATCACAGAAGCTCATTTTAGAGAGTTTATTATTTGTTTTGTAAACAAAGATTGCGGTATGTTATTGTTTATGAAATTTAAAAAAAAAAGGATATCAATCTATTAAAGTTTATATATCTTTCACATTTCAAGCATTTTTGGGGTAAATGTGTAATCTAAAAGTCAAAATTTGTGACTATGCAAAATTAAGATGCTTTAATTATATTACCAAATCAACATTTCACTTGTTGGTTTGTTTACATAAAAAGACTCGAGTCTTTGTTTACATAATACAGATTTTAGGCTAAAATATTGCTTTTATTCTTGCATTCAGAAGGTCAAAATTTTGGCTGTCAATATTAAAATAGTTATATTTTTAATGTTTACCATCAAAAATGAAAAATATTTTTATCAAAAATCGTGAACCAGTCCCTTTAAGTAAAAGCCATATTCTTGAATTTAGTATAAAATAATAATTTTCTGTACACAAACTATGTTTAAACAATCTGAAACTGGTTTAGGGAGAGAGGATAGAAAAATTCAATGCGGATGGAGAAGGTTTGTTTAATAATAATATTCCCAGTAAACCATCAATACTGTTGCATCATGTTATCAAATTATACCCCCCCCCCTTCCACCAAGTGCCACCCCAATCTCAATGAATCCACTTTCTAAAACATCTATTGTTTTATGATATCAATACCATCACTTCTTTTTGAAAATTGTCTTAAGCCCAAATATTTTTAAAATATTTTTGAACGATTTTTCTAAATTACTGGATGAAGAAACCATTGGCTCTGTCAATCTTTCTGGAAAGAAAATCCACCTCTCTTCTAGAGGTGCGCGGTATTACCGGTATACCGGTGTACCGGTATTTTTCTGGTACCGGTATGTACCGCGGTACACGAGGCGAAATACCGGTATATTCAAGTCTGATAACTCTTAACAAAAATAGAAAATTGAAACAAGAAAAAATAATTAAAGAAATTTGTGTACGCAGTGACTCACTTTATTTACATCGTTCCCTCGTTGTGATGCAATGAAAGGTAAGTCTAATAACTGTACACAATCGGTAAAACATACGAAGTATAAATTGCGATGATTTGATTATTAATGATATGAAAACAAATCAAAATTAAAGAAAAAAATAATAGAAAACATTTCATTAAGTTATTATTTTAATATATAAGGTAGATTATAAAAATTGTTTTTATGTTGTTTGATTTATGCTGGTCGAATACCATTTCCGCCTCTTAGGCAAACCCCAAGTAAAAAATAAAATAAAATGGCAGATGCAGACTTGTGCGTTCGAAACCACCGTTCGTCCGTTCGTCGCGCGAGTACAAATTCCTGCCGATTCTGAACGCCGAGTTAATGGGTTTGAGGTGCAAGAATGTAGGAATTGTGGTCGAAGAACAAGAACACGTTCGTGCGCACATGTTCTCGTTATTCTCTTTAGAGAAGTGGACAGGCGTATTCTACATGTAGAAGTTCTCGTCATTCGCGACTCTAGAACTTCTAGACTTTGAGATCGTGTCAAATAAAATCCACAGGTTTCCCCCTATTAATTATTTTAATAGTCGTTCCAGTCAGTAGTCTAGTCACAGTCGATTCTAGTCATGATACAGAAACACTGCTATATTGTATGTACGGTATACTTTTATGTTTGGATTAAACTTTTGTTCTGTTAACTGGTTTAAGATTTAAATAAGATATTTTCCTTATCATTTATATTTGAATAAATTAAATGCAATTTACAATCAATAAACTAATAACAGCTCATTATATACAATAAATCACAACTAAAATCCACTAAAACTGAATCATACAATTAAAAGATTAAATCTGCGGTATACCGTGGTATGTACTGCGGTATTTTGCAAATACCACGGTATACCGCGGTACCTTTATTTTCTGCGGTACCCAACTCTACTCTCTTCTATATGCGTACGATCTTGTACTGCTTTCAGAAAACCAAAATGGACTACAAAACAAACTAAACTTACTTGAAAAATATTGCAACGATTGGTGCTTAGAAATTAATACCAATAAGACAAAAGTAGTCATTTTTAATAAAAGCGAACACCTAATTAAAGAAAATTTTGTGTTCGGTAACATACATGTATGTATTGAATGTACTAACAAATATAAATATCAAGGAGTAATATTATCCTCCTGTGGTTCATTCAAGGAAGCAAAATCTGATCTATACAATAAAGCTCTTAAGGCCTCATTCAAACTTTATAAAGACATCAAATCTATCGATCCACCAATTAAAACATTTTTGCATCTTTTTGACCATATGGTAAAACCCATCGCCTTGTATGGCTGTGAGATATGGGGAACACTTTCAACACGCATGCTGGAAAAAGACAGAGATTTATATGATATCTTTAAAAATTGGGAGGTAGAAAACCTGAATATTAAGTTTTGTAAACATCTACTGGGTGCCGGTAAAAGAAGTACTAATATTGCAATAATCTCTGAATTGGGTAGATATCCTATGTTCTGCTCTATAATCCAAAGTATTTTACTATATTGGCATAGACTTGAGAATTGCCCAGAATCATCCCTGTTATACAGTGCTTATACAGAGAGTATCAATCTGAATTCATATAATATAAATTGTTGGTACAAAAACATTAATTATTTTAAGGAAAAAATGGGCATTTTGGTACCCAATTGTAAAAATCTCAAATTCTCATTTTTCAAAAAACAAATGAAGAATCAGGTACGGAAACAATTTTTACTTTACTGGTCAAAACGACGTGAAGAGGGTCAGAAATCGGGAAAACTCGCAACATATTTTTCGTATAAAGAAAACTTTACTATGGAAAGTTATATATTTTTAGAATCCCTAGAATTAAGAAAAACTCTATGTGAATTTCGAATTAGTGCACATGACCTTCGAATTGAAAGAGGAAGATATGAATTTACAAAAACCAATTCTGGCCAGAAGATTTCTTTAGAAAGAAACAAAAGAATATGTGAATTATGTAACCTTAATTGTGTTGAAGATGAATTTCATTTCCTTACTGATTGTCCATTCTATGTTGAAGAGAGAAATATGTTTTTTAGTGGTATATACAAGCTCAACAAAAATTTTATCTATCTAACAAATAAGGACAAATTTACTTGGTTGATGATTAATGAAGACAAACCAGTAATTGTCAAATTGAGTGAATATTTAGTGCAAACTTTCAGAAAAAGAAGTGATGCTTTAAAACTGCAAAAATCATTATAATTTATTATTCATATATTGGTATAATACTGATACTGTCCATCTACTTGTATATATACATGATTAGCAATTCATATATGTATGTACTTGTTTCCCCAACATGCTGCATCCACATGCAGTTTGCAGTCTATGTAACCTGTAGTTAATGTTGTAAACTTTCTTTCTTTTTTGAATTTCCTTCTTTATAAACTGTCTTACTGTTTTGCCCTCTGGGCCCAAAATTGGAATAAACTTATCTTATCTATTACATTTATCAAGGTTTAGCTGCAATAATGTAGCCCCCTCCGAGTTTTTTACTCTGATGTCCCCCCCCCCCCTTTTTTTTTAAAGGAGAGGGTTACATTATTGCAACTAAAGAAGGTCATGCACGCGCGACGCCGATAAGAAATCAGTGATGACGTTTTGTTGTATATGGAAAGAGTACTATTTAGTAGTACTACAGCTGCCGTGTCTAGAAATGTTTTTCGTAAAAATTCTCTCTATAGATCGTAAAATCATACTCCTCCCTCTATAAACATTTGATTTATACAATTTCAAGTGTGACTGCATGTGATGTATAACTGTGTACATTTTGATTTGTGGATTGTAAATAAATAAATGTAAATCTATTTAGATCTACTCGAGGGTATATGTAACTAAAGACTGATGATCGGTATGAAGGCCCTACAAACAAACAAAACCAAGATATTTATTATTTAATGGAAATCAAGTTTACTACCGGTATTAGAATGCATTTATACTGACCTGCACAACTTTCCCCATAACGTCCACTTCTTTGCATCGACCAAAAAACGATAAAAACTGTAGGATATTTCCAACTGGTATGATTTCATGCAAACCGTAAAGGTTTGTATGTCACCGGAAGTACTCAAATCTCGCGTCATCTTGTTTGCGATCTTACAGAGTTCTTGAAATTTCTTTTGAAGTGTCAGACATTTGGTCCGACACTGTTAGAAATAGTGTCAGCCCAAACAAAATTTTGTCAGTCCAGATAAAAATGCATCGCTTTTGAGGTTTTCTGATATTTTATTTAAAATCAACTACATGTGTAATTGTATTCAATCTCCATCTCAGCTATAAGTTTATAAATTATCTTTTCATACCCTTTCTCATCTTCCTTACACTCTGAATGGATCTTCCTCACTTTCACTATCCGAGTGACTTTCTCTCTCACCCTCCATTTTTCTCTCTTTCCTGTATATTCCTCTCAACTTCTTTCTCATCTTCCTCTGCAATCGTTGTAACTTCTTTTTCTCTCACTTAAGCCCGAGTGTAGTTGGTCTTTCGTCAGTTTCGACTTTGAGCAGATTGTGTCATCAAGCAGTAGGTAAAAACGCTGCAAACAAAAGTCATTGTCTCCCAGATTGCCAGGTGGAGATACAATCAGTTTATCTTCTCCTCGTAGTTCCTCACAACTGATTCCTCGCGTTTACGTTTCAATGTGTTGCTGGATTTAGCATCGGTTTGAAAATTTATGGGCCACATGGCCGCCATTTTTCCCGGTAAAAAACGGACTTCGATCCCGATCCCGATCTTATATCAGCCATCAGGACCGACAATTAAGTAACTCGTGTCGGACATTTATTACTTTTATCGGATAATCCGACATTACCGACACTTTTCAAGAACTCTGATCTTACAGCCCCTATTCAACAAATTTTGTTTTTACGTAAAGTTTTTTAAAGGTATCCCGTCAGTCATAGTCACGTGGTCACCCCATAGCAATGAAATTCTGATGTTTTGTCACCTTTACTGACCTGAAGGAATTTTTGGTTTAAACCTTAGGGCCAGTATATTTCAGAAATTTGGATGAAATATGCCAAAAAGGAAAGAAAGTCTGATTATGATTGATTTATGATATTTTTTCAGAACCTGCATCCTCCTTGGGCTTTATTACAGCTCCACCAACCTCAGTAACAGCTAATACACCTTTTGACATAAGTGTTGAAATCAGGGACAGGGATAATAATAGAATAACTTCAGGAATAGATTCTACTCTGCCACTGACACTGCAAGTTGCATTTTTTGATGGACTTGTTGAACATTACTCATCAGTTCCTTTTGAAGATATGGTTAGCAAAGTGCATGTAAGTAAAGTTTAAGGATTTGAAGATAAATTTTTATTCAATTATGATATTTTGTATTGTTCTGATGAAAAGTACTTTGAAATGAGTGGTAATCAAATGCCTTTAAAGAAACTGCAGTTTCATTGCAGGTTCGCTTAGTGGGGGACAACGTCATTCAGTCTAAAGCTACATATGATTTTGTGGAAAATAAGAGAGCTGTCGGTGGCACTGCCACCTTCACAGGACTGCGTCTCCTTGATGTTCACCCCTGTGTTAAATTGAACATTACCATGAAAATGCCAAGCTTTCCAAATGCCAGGTTGCCAAACGATTATTCTGACAACGCATTGAAGTTTGAATATACTCTTGCAGATAAGAAGGTTGCCTTTGTTTATAATGGAAGCTCGGATCCTGCAGTATTGATTAGTGATTGCATTGAGGTTAAAGGTATCTATGAATTGCATAAATTTATGGAATATTGGATTGTGTTCAATGAAAATGAAATAATTTCATGACCATTTAAATTCCAAATTAAAATTCCTCCTTATATCTGCAGAGAAAGGGTCCAAGTGTATTTACTTGAGGTACAGACCCTGAAACGTGCTACTACACCAGTTGCACGGTACGGTTCGGTATGCTTTATGAACCGTACGGTTCGTTTTCTGAACGGTACGGTTCGTTTCTTGAACGGTACGGTTCGTTTCTTGCACGGTACGGTACGCTTCTTGAACGGTACGGTTCGCTTCTTGCACGGTACGGTTTGCTAAAAATAGCTGCACGCTTTGTGAACGGTTTACACGTTTTATTAATGAGGTGGGCGTGGCCTGAACGCTTTGACTTCGTATAAATTGTACGTTTCGATAGTTTGTTTTCACTCGATCGGTCTTATTCGGCTCTTTGATTATCGGCTGCAGGATTTGTGGTTGTGTTAGAATGTGCACATGGGGAAATGAGACGTTATTTTTGATTGCTTCGATGGAATAATTCCATATTGATAACGTACATAAAAGTTATGAATAAAAGTTTTTAGAATTTGCTTAAGTCTAAGTCTTAATGGTTCATATATGCCAACTTTTAAAAATCCCCATGGGGGATTTTGCGCGCGACGACCTTTTTTCAACGCTCAAAATTCACGACATTTTACCATGAAAATAAATATTTTTCTTTTCAAATAAAATATCAATCTAATCATTGTACATGTATCATATATTAACACAACATCAAGTGTGTTTGACCATTAACTTCAACAAAACTATATATATTAAAAAAACAATTTGAAAGATATACATAAGTATTTTATTAAAATCATCTATTCAGCAAAAAATCCTCTCCAACAACAAGTCACATGCATATTATCAAATAATACTAAAGTTGCATCCTTTTACATCATATACACATTAGCTGGTCTATATATCAAAATTTAAATTAAATTAAGCACATGCATTTAGGTACGACTACAAAGGCCATCTTGCTTGTCTGTAAACGTCTGGTGGAACAATCTGCATTGCAACCAGAAAAGGAGTGATCTGCCCTGCTATGAAGTTTGCAAACAAAACCCATGACATCTGAAATAATTACCAGGAAAAAACACATCAAAATATACGTTTTTACTTGTAAATTAAGGCTACTTAATTGCTAATATAAAATTCAGTACAGACTTACAAGTGCGAATTACGCATCACAAAGTCTATTGAATACTACACTATATAGACAATATAATACATCGTTATAGACGGATAGATTTATTATTATAGTTGGAAAAACATATATTTGACGTACCTTATTGCATATTTTGGATGCTGTCAGCGAGAGGCAAAAATCGGGAATGTCCGATTGTTTGGTGGTGACACTATCATCGTTGTCATTCCCGTTTGAGTAAAGGATATGTCAATTTGAAATCCATCTTCCCGATTAATCACTATCAAAACATGCTTCACACTGTCCAATAAGCACCCCGACACAGGCAGACCAGGTAAATTACATCACCCCAATACCATGCGACACAGGTAAACAACAATGGCTGACTATTGTCCCGATTTCTGATTGGCCACTTCAGAAATGACATGGGATTTCAAATTCCGGTTGGAAATGGGGGTTTGTTGTCGTAAAGTGGGAGATATTTTTAGAAAATCGGGATTTCGGGGTATTTTTGCAATCCCGATCGGGATATCGGGATTTGCCTTTTCAACTGCTTCAAATCGGGAGAATCCCGCACAAATCGGGAAAGTTGGCATGTATGATGGTTGTTATTACGTTTCAATTTGTTTTTCATTTCTCATCAGACATTTATTAATTTACCATTTTATAAAAAGTTGTTACATGAACTGCTCCCCGACATGGTCGTGCGTAAGTGTAAAAACAAAGCGTATTAAGTTTCCGGATATAAATTACAGTGCCTAAATTGGAAAAGTTTTTAAGAAGAAGTGAATTTTGTTTTGAATACACTAAAGTCGCAAATGACACAATGATTGTTTTCTGCACTTCACATTTATTGTGATTTATCATCGGCATTATGAAAGATCTAGGATATCTGCACATGAAGTTTGTACGTCCTTTTTTGTCAGCATTCAGTCATTCATAATTAATAATGTTAGATATTTGTTTCACTCATATGGAGACGTCACCACTGCCGGTGAAGGGCTGCAAAAATTTAGGCCTATGCTCGGCGCTTAGGCCTTTGAGCAGGGAGGGATCTTTATCGTGTCACACCTGCTGTGACATGGAGCCTCGGTTTTTGTGGTATCAAACGAAGGACCGCCGCGTTTATTCGCCTTCTACGACAAGCAAGGGGGTACTGAAGACCTATTCTAACCCGCGGATCCCCACGGGATTATATATGTATTGAAAGTATTTACTAACTGATTTCCCAATATTCATAAGATTTTAGAAAACCGTAAAATATTCTTGAGGGAAATTCTGACCGCCTTAAAAACGTTTTTAGAGACATGCCCATAGTGGCTTTTAAAAGAGACAAAAATTAAAGGAAAATTATAATTAATAAATATAATTACATATGATTGATACTATAAGGAGTCTTGGTTACATTTTAAAGGCATAGGGTCTAAGATATTGGTGAAATTTTGCATGTTTCAAAAAGGTGGCGAAATTTAAGATCATAACTAGAAAATCACACAATGTTCTTCAGAATGTTTACAAACACATTGGATAACGATAGTAACAAGAGGTACTGTGAGCAATGCTCACTAAGAATACCCCCCGCTTACCCCAATCTCCCAAAGGGTGTTGGTAATAGGTATAAACTACCTCTTTTCTGAGTGTAAAAAACAAATGGCATGACAAACCGAACCATATTGCTACTTCGATGTCCAGTGCGCGTGACCTTTGACCTTTTGACCCCAAAACCGATAGGGAACATCTTCATCCCATGGGTAGTCCATATCTATGATATGGTGACTGTAGGTGGAAAGGATAACGCTTTAGAGCCCGGAAACCATATTGCTACTTCGATGTCCAGTGCGCTTGACCTTTGACCTTTTGACCCCAAAATCAATAGGGAACATCTTCATCCCATGGGTAGTCCATATGTATGATATGGTGACTGTAGGTGGAAAGGATAACGCTTTAGAGCCCGGAAACCATATTGCTTCTTCGATGTCCAGTGCGCTTGACCTTTGACCTTTTGACCCCAAAATCAATAGGGAACATCTTCATCCCATGGGTAGTCCATATGTATGATATGGTGACGGTAGGTGGAAAGGATAATGCTTTAGAGTCCGGAAACCATTGCGTCTAGACGGACGGACGGACAGACAGACGGACAACCCGATTCCAGTATACCCCCCCCCCCCCCCCCCCCCCCCACACACACACACACAACTTGTTGCGGGGGGTATAATTACAAAATAATTCCATGTTCTCATTTGCCTAAACTGGTACCCTGTTGATTTCGCATCTCTTATGTTTGTGTGTAGCCACCAATCAGCGGGGTACAAGTTTAATATATTTTCCTCCAGACAAAATTTTTATATAGGGCTAATAGATAACTCATAATTAATACTACAAATTTCTTTTATGGAGTTCTTGCAAAATATTGTGATGTCATTTTTGAGATAAAAGATAGACCCTATGCCTTTAATGTTATTCAAATTATATTAAAACTATATAAATTCGTTTGTACTTCAATTTATAATAACTTTTTAATATTGATTGCCTTTCTTGCAAGTTGTAATAGTGGTGTCTTTTCTAAAATATTGGTGGCCTTGAAAAAGGCCGTTTTGATTGGATCTTGATAGTCTGCAGCACAGGTTAGATGCCATTCAGACACACGAGTCTCCCTAGGACCTGCACTTCACAGGATCAGTCGAAGGGCTGATAGAATGCTGCGATAAAACAGGCGATTCCCGCGATCATTGAGGTGAACTCCATCTTCAAGCCAAATTCTTCAAAAATGTACTTGTTGGCCCGTTTCTTCTTGCGGTCATATAACTTAATATCATAGAATGACACAGAATTAGATTTCATGAATATACATAAAAATAAGCTAACTTTATATTACATAATGAAATACGCTTTTTAAAAAATCTCTATAAATTAATATCTAGATCTAAACATAATAAAATCATTAAAATAAATATACAATACATGCGATCAATCCCAAATTAAAAAAAATAGTAGACTAATGATTATAAAAAACAATACATGCGATGCTTGGAAAATTGAAGAATTACCGAGTTATGTAGACATCGGCGATGACTGAATTGTGATCATGAATCACTGTTTTATCAGCTAATCCAATCGTCGTTAAATATGATGCGGCCTGTATGATACATCATAATTGTATATACACGATAACAAAGAGGATCAGCGTACAGTCGCATACATATACCATGTTCTGTTTAAAAAAAAAAGGGGGGGGGGGCACCTTCTTATCTTATCAAACTTTTGTAAGATACAGGGATGGTTCACCATGACGTAACAATCAACGACACGTCACACTGGCTTCCAAGTTGAAGACTTTGCACACTAAATTTGAGCTTTTAAGTCGGGCCTAAATCAAGGGGCGGATCATGAAACTCTAATGATTTCGATCCATTATTCTCGCTGATCCGTAATACCATGGGATATGCACCCGTGATATGTGTTTACCATGATATAGGAGAACTTAATGGTGAATAAATGACTTTAAAATTCGCAACATTTTAATGTGTTAATATTTCCTACGTTATATTACCAAAGTACGGGAATCAGTGTACGCTACGTCAGAATTTAATTTGTGACGTCGCTAAATAGATAGTCTGCAGCAGGCGCGGTCGCGGCGGCCATACCAGATCGAGAGAGTGTTTACATTGCGGCGTACTGGTCCTTGTAGAATTTGAACGTCGCATTGCCTCTTATAAATCGTTGCAAATGGTTGCAGTTGAAGAGATGAAGAAGTGTAGGTATGTTGATTCCTCCTCTATGCGACGATTTGCTCATAACCGAGACAAGTGCACGTTGCGAAGTGCGAGGGCAGGGCAGGCTTGTATATCGAGCTATTGCAGATTTTACGGGGCTGGATGTATGATCAATTGTGGAAATTGCTGTTTTCTGTTACAACAACTGAGAAATGCAGTTTGAATCGCGGTAATACTTGAACAAAGCGATGGGGTTAGTGCCATGCCAGGCATGGCACTAAGGGTTACTGACATGCGCACTAAGGGTTAGTGCCATGCCAGGCATGGCACTAACCCCTCTGTGACGTCACATAAAAACACAAACAGAAAAATGAACTAACCCCCATATCCCAACATTACAGTGGCTAACAGACAATGAAACACAACTTGTACACAATAAAATAATAAACAAAAACAAATAAACACCGATAACATTCCATTAATAAGATTACACCCAAACTTTACCAAGTGTAAAACGGTGTTGGGTGTAAAACAGTAAAAAAAAATTTTTTTCTTGAAATGAAGACCAACTACCCTGAGTTAGTGCCTCACTCTGCAAGAACATTTGAAAATTAATGTACTTATTTACTAACTAACGTGCACTACGGCTGAAATCAAAATTTAATTGCTTTATGGGGAATATAATTATTATGAAATAATTTAATACCTTGTTTTGATATGAAATGTTGAATCACCTGTTCTTTGCATGCTTACTGTGTGACATGGTCTGACGACCCGAAATCAAATTTGTTTTTGTACCTATATTTTTATGAATTTCAACTAAGTAAAAAGGTTTTACAGGTAATTACAGTCTGACAAGGTTTTTGACACTTAACCATGAAAATTCATCGAAAAATATGAATATAAACTGTCATTTTAAATGGTCCTGTTGTTGGACGTAACTCTTTATTAAATACGTAGCCATGTGCGGTTGTACTTTCGGGAGAAGTTATTGTCGAAGTGGAAGCGAATTGATTCTGTGACTTTCGGTAACCATTCTAGAGAATATCTGATCAGATATGAGAGAAATTTATCAATCTATGCAACTCTTGGATGTCGGACGTAACATAAATTCGGACGTAACATGGTTCTCTTGGTTGGACAGAAAGTGCTTTCGCACTCCCTTCCATGTTGTTGACTTAATTAGAGTTAAAGGAAATGGTTGATGGCAATACTGCATGCGCATCGTAGTTGTCGTAAAATATGTTGTCGTAAACAGAAAGGACGATAATCGAGTTGACAAATTGCAAATGAAAATTGAAATTTTCGCCCGTAAGGGTTGGACTGATTTTTTACGAGCAAAAAATAATGACAAATCCTGAAAAAAGTGGAAACACCCCGCTATTTCTCCATGATGAATAATTGCATTTAGTTTATAAGCTCAAGCCTCAAGATGTTCCATGCAGTTAATTGCCCTCTATTGTTACAGGGCTTGCATTTCTTTTTCATTTGAGTATAGAAGACAGAAAATGTTACGTCCAACAGCGTGACCATTTAGAATGGGTTTAAGGTATTCCATGTATAATGAAAGGATAATGAACAATTTTGAAGGATTTAGATCAACATAAAGTTTATTGTTAAATAATGATGAAAGTGAAGCAGATGGATTTCACATGACTGGTAAATGATTAGAAGCTGACCTTTTTGCACTTAAGACTTTTTGGAAGAGTTGTCTGCCCTTTGTAAAAATAAGAAAAATCTAATTTTCTAAAAATGTGTGTGGTCAATCATTAATTTTATTTCATAGTTTCATAAACTGAAAGTGTATGTAACTTTCTACCAAGAGATCAGTATGAAAATATAATTTGTTTTTAAAATATTGTAATGAAACATGCTTTTCCCATATACTTCAATGTTAAATTCTAGGTGAAATAAATCGGGCAGTAAACAAAATTTTGAAAATTCCTATGGTGGATTATTTTTATTTGATGAACCTTTCAAAATAATACCATGATTACAAATATTCCACCATCCATTTATTAGATATGAATATGGTCATTATACATTGAATACCTTAAATCCTTATTTTTCGATGAATTTTCATATTTTAGTGTCAAAAACCTTGTCAGACTGTTATATTATCTGTAAAACCTTTCTACCTAGTTAAAATTCATAAAAGTATAGGTACAAAAACAAATTTGATTTGGGGTCGTCAGACTATGTCACAAAATAAGCATGCAAAGAACAGGTGATTCAACACTTCATATTAAAATATTTTATTCAATAATAAACTTCTCTCTGTGAGACTGTTTCTTTTATCTCTTCATCACACTGTTAATTGATTAGCCACCTGCAAATATAACTCGGAATATTCTAAATTAGGGAAAAAATGCATTTTGGGGGATACCCATTGAAACAGCACTTTACTGAATACTTAGCCAATCACCATCTTATTTTGAAGAAAGTATCACTCGTGCAGCAGAGGAAATAAAAAATAATTTTCTATTTAATTTAATGGCCTAATGCAAACAAATATTATTCTTGATATGGTCAGTTTAATGTGTACCAACGGCTGATATAAACAAAATTTACGGTTTTATACAGACCCTTAAAGGCCGGGTTTTTCAACCGGTCGGTTTTCCTCAGGTAAGTTAAGTGCGGGGCGGAGCTAATTTAAGGCAGGTGTGAAGACCCGAGCCCGAGGAAACCCTGCTAGCTTGTATATACCGTCCCAAATCCACAGGATGTTATCTGTGTTGCCTGCATTACCTGTGCGTTTTTGTAAGATTGAAAACTTCATGATAGTAATTTTTCTTGTGCGGGTAAATCGAAACATTGATTAAATTTAATGAATCAAACGTAAGAATTAAAGCTCGATAAATTTATTTTATATAAATGAGAACGTTAGCCATTGAAAACTTAGGCAGAATATTCTTTATTGAAAGTTTTCTTGTATCCATTTGACTGCCTTCCGACGATGTTTGACTGCCAAACATACAGTTTTCGACAGGAGTTCCTGCGTATTGCGGTAGACTTTCTGGCTATGTACAGCTGATGTACCGATCATCGTCCCACGCCCCATGATGACTATATATTTAAAAACGGCTTAGAAAGTTTTATTCTGTTGGAATTAATTTTTCTGGACCGCACACCAGAATTCTCTGCCTACCAAAGTTGTCTGTGTGACTCGTCCATAACGTATATGGCCTACAAAAACAGGACATTCGTATTTTCCAACAGTTTCTTCAATAACTGGTCTAGACGAAGAATTTGTTCTTGTTTCTTCCTCTGGATCCCAATTCCAACCATTATACGCAAGAAAGAGCCCTTATAGCGGCGAATTTCTCTTCCAACTAGTTGAACTTTGGGCCATGTTTCGATGAGAAAATTACGCTTATAAATTTTCAACTGAGTGTAAACAAGATTTCATTAATGTACGATGTATATAATTAATCTGTGTAGCATAAAATCGATGTCCGTGTAAAATGTATTCAGCAATCCATGATAATTATTATCAATCGTACCAATTCCTAAGCATAACCTACTATATTCTATTATAATTTATGTAAGTGTATGCAAAATTTACTACTATTATTGTGTGACTATCTCTACATGAAAAAACCAAAAACGTTTCCCTATACACCTATCAACACTTCGCCGCGAGTTACGTCCCATTGCGGGTTCAGCCAAAGGTCAATCGGTGAAAAACCAAGTTTTCCTTCTTTACCTTACCAAATGTAAGATGTTATTACTTTTAATTTTAGCCAATTACCAAGTTTTCATACAAGTTAATGGGTTGCCCCAATCTGGGGCATATTGTAGTTGACTGCAATTGATGGAAAAATAACAGATGTCAAAGCTACAGATAGGAAAATTACAAAGGCCAACGTAGGGAAATACGATTTTTATCCGGGAGATGGCGGACAAGGGACGTAACTTTCGCGAAGTGTTGATACGTGTATTGAGCAGGTTTACGCGGTAAGCATCAAAAGATTGCATGGACACCTCGATCGCCAAATTATATAGATAAGGTATACACAAAGACTAGTAGACATGTTCCATGAAAAAGGCTTGTATTGATTCCCATTTGGAATGTTTTTTCAAAGTGCCAAACTGTGGTAATTTTTTGTGGTAACTAAAAATATTAACACTCAGGATGAAGAAAATGTAAAAAATAAAATTATAAAAGTATTCTTTCACTTTTAATTTCATTTTTTAAAAAACGGTTGCTAACGTCACATTTTTATGACGGAACACTTGACGGAAAATGAATTAGCAATTAATAAATCTTCTGTTTACTAAATAAGTTATGAAATTATTTAACTACATGGCTTAGGGCCTCTTAATGAAAGGTTTAAATGTAATCTATATACATTACATCGAGACCAATGTTTGTTGTGCTTTAATAATGACTCCGAATCTTTTATTTTCTGTCAATGCTAATGTCGGTTCTTGACGGAACTTTTTTTATGCTATTTTATGTTATTGTTTGACGGAACAAAATCTTGCAGAACTTTTTCGCAGTGATGTAAATCATGATAGAGTATAAGTAGTTTCCCATGATGAGTTTTTATTGCAATAAAATAGTCTTTGAATTCATAAACCGGTAGTTTGACGTACAATTTAGTATAAATAGAACGATTTCTTATGCTAACGTCACATGTTGCTAACATCAGCAATTTTGACAGAAAGTCTATCGCTTGAAGTTTTACGTAAATCTGGATACCTCATTCACTCAACCTGCCATTCAATTGGAAAATCCCATTACAACGCCCCTTGCAGGGAGAGGTGTAATAATAATAAAGAACCACAACTCTTAGAATGGTTTGGTAAAGAAGTGTGCTAATGTCACATTGTGCCGAGTAGAGTTTGACAGAATGATGTTAGACCAAATATCAATGTAATTTCTTAAGTTAAATATTTTGTTTAAAGAAAATAAAATCTGTTCCACAATTAGATTATGACTTTTAATGCTTAATTCCAGAAAAATAATCAAAGCAAATTGTTTTGCAGTACATCTTTATGTACGTATGTACATTAGTGCTAACGTCAATATGTTTGACAGAACGAAAGTTACAAAAACTGCTTACTTTGAATTTACTTTTGTATAATTTGTTTTCATAAATAGTTTGCAATTTTTTTGATAAAAATTAAGTAAAAGTACATACATTTTTTTACATCTTTTTTGCCTCTTGTTTTCTTATTTAACACATTCCAAAATAATTTTAACAATTTATGTGTGGCAAAATATTTTTGATTTTATAATTAACTCTAGTCCATTCAAGTTTGTAATTAAAAACATTCTTTACTTTTTGAGCATATTTATTTTTAAATACGGAGGGGAAAAAATTGACGGACATTTTATGCTAATTTGGTGGAATATGTCAGTAACCAAATGTCCATCAATTTCTAGCATCCAATCTGAAGCTTAATTTCTCCTGATTGACATGGGTTCACAGACCAGGTAAATTTGGAGGCGGTGCTTATTTTCTCGGTCTTTAAGCGTGCTACTACACCTCTAAAGCGTTCTGTGCAAACCGTTCACCGTTCCGTGCAGACCGTTCAGCGTTTCATGCAGACCCTTCAGCGTTCCATGCAGACCCTTCAGCGTTCCATGCAAATCATTTTGTGCAAGAATCGTTCTGTGCATGATCAAGCCATGCCATTAGAAACGTACAGACTAAGCAAGTCATTTCAGTATGGGATGTAGGACATTGTTAGGAATTTCAGCATTTATTTCAAAATGTCTCTAAGACAGTCTTTTAACAGTGAAAATCGGCAAATAATCGAAAGAAAACAATTTATTATAAAACTACCAGGCAGAGCAAAATCCGGTAACATTTTATAACCCTTGGTAGTTTCTAGCAAGTGCAGAGACATATGTACATATATGTATATATATGACTATATGTATATCTCTGCCCTCGGTATTTATTTATTTTTATACGCCCGTCTTAAGACGGGACGTATTATGGTATGGCGTTCATGTCCGTCCGTCTGTCCGTTCGTCTGTTAGCTTTTTCGTGTCCGACCCGTAACTTAAATACTACAAGGCCTAGAATCATCAAACTTTGTCTGTAGATACATCTTGGGTAGAAGGTGTGTCGCACATTAAAACCAGGTCATTGTTACTTTTCATTAAGAAGATATCCGTCTGTCCGTCCGTCTGTTAGGTTTTTCGTGTCCGACCCGTAACTTAAATACTACAAGGCCTAGAATCATCAAACTTTGTCTGTAGATACATCTTGGGTAGAAGGTGTGTCGCACATTAAAACCAGGTCACTGTGACTTTTCATTAAGAAGATATGGCCATATATGGCAAAAACTTGTCCGGCTCATAACTTGAAAACTATTAGACCTAGAATCACCAAAATTGGTCAACTAATGCATCTTAGGTAGAAGGTGTGTCACATCCTACTTTAAGGTCACTGTGACATTTAATTAAGGTGATATTAAAAAAAATGTTTTAATGGGTACAATCTATACTGTTAACAATATGTGACGGGCGTATCATGTGCTGTGGCGGTGCACTTTATTTTTGTATATGGGAATAATTTATTTGTCTTTTACACTTGTATGATTAAGTTTCTCTTTTTAAATAAAAAACATTTTCATCAAAATTGTTTATCGGAACTGCAAAGACCGACCTGTGTGTAACTTGCATATTCTACGCAAATTCCAAGGTGCTTTTTTACCACAATAGAGGTCAGCTAATCTGTGTATTTGAAATTAACATTCGTACAGAATTTGTGAAAATCGGTGGGGGCAAGTCACGGAAATATGATAAAAGAGGTGTTTATATCTTTTGTCTCTCGAAAAGGAATGCAGTTTTCTATAGGTTTAAGATTGAGGCAAATGCAACAATCTAATTAAAATTGGATGTTAGATCCGCTCACATATCTGTTGATCATCACTGTAGTTATAGTCATTATTTGTTTTATCTATTCATTTATATGTTTGATTTATCTCTCAATCTATTTTAATCATATTTTGATTGTTTCTTTTTGTTTTGTATTTTCCCCTCTTATCCAAGGTGACAGGTTCTTATCGACTGGCTAATAATACTATGTCTAGATGCAAACCCCCCCCCCCCCCCCTCCTCTTCCGCCCGAGAATATGTTCCAGCCTTGCCTGACTAGAATAAAAAAAAAAATAATTTTATCTGTTGTCATACACGTATGTAAAAATGAATAGATTAATTCAGAGGCCCGGAATATACAAATTGCACACGTGTTTTAACAGCACTCTGATTGAATGTACTAAAATAGCGAATCAGATGCGATCTTTCAATGAATTTAATAGAGCAATGAATGAATAAAGTTGAATAATCAATATTCCATGACAATACAATTTATACATCTTTTTCTTTTATTTTCGAAGTTAAAAAATATTCATTATACCCCCCCGCAACAAGTTGGGGGGGGGGGGGGGTATACTGGAATCGGGTTGTTCGTCTGTCCGTCCGTCTGTAGACGCAATGGTTTCCGGGCTCTAAAGCATTATCCTTTCCACCTACCGTCACCATATCATATATATGGACTACCCATGGGATGAAGATGTTCCCTATCGATTTTGGGGTCCAAAGGTCAAGCGCACTGGACATCGAAGTAGCAATATGGTTTCCGGGCTCTAAAGCATTATCCTTTCCACCTACTGTCACCATATCATACATATGGACTACCCATGGGATGAAGATGTTCCCTATCGATTTTGGGGTCAAAAGGTCAAAGGTCATGCACACTGGACATCGAAGTAGCAATATGGTTTCCGGGCTCTAAAGCGTTATCCTTTCCACCTACAGTCACCATATCATAGATATGGACTACCCATGGGATGAAGATGTTATTATCGATTTTGGGGTCAAAAGGTCAAAGGTCATGTGCACTGGACATCGAAGTAGCAATATGGTTGGGTTTTGTCATGCCATTTGTTTTTTACACTCAGAAAAGAGGTAGTTTATACCTATTACCAACACCCTTTGGGAGATTGGGGTAAGCGGAGGGTATTCTTAGTGAGCATTGCTCACAGTACCTCTTGTTTCCTTTAATTCTAACATGTTGATAGTCATTAATCTATTTCTTGTTTAAACTAACCCCAGGATGAAAGAAATGATGCGGAAAAAAAATCAAAGCGTGCAAGTCATGCCTATTGTTTGGTGCAGACTGTTCACAACCCTCTACCCGCCCAAAAACGTTTCAATCTTTCATTCTTTCCTGAAGAGAAGTTTTTTTAAAAATAATTTTATCTGTTGTCATACAGGTACACATGTATATAAAATGTATAGGTTTATTTAACATCTGTCTGTTGGGAAGAGGCGTGGAATATACAAATTGTGGATGTATTCTAACGACACTCAGAATGAATGTACAAAAGTAGCGAAACAGACGCGACCATTTCATATTCAGTTTCCTTAAATTTAATAGAGCAATGCATCAATAAAATTTGATTAATCAATATTCTGTGTCGATACGATTTTTACATAATTTTCTTTTATTTCCGAAATCAAAAAAAAAAATTCATTTGTTTTCAATCCCCCGTGTTCATAAGTCATTGATTTAATAAGTAAAAAAATTAAATTTACCGCGTCGAACATGAGCAATCATAATAAGATGAATTATTATAATTATCATTTCTTTTTCAATCTTTTTTTAATATTTAGAAAACTGCCATTATATTGAAACTATTCGTTGTTTAAACTAACCCCAGGGTGAACCAAATAATACCGAAAAAATCAAAACGAGCAGGCCACGCCTACCGTTTCGTGCAGACTGTTCACAAAGCGTGCAAGCCACGCCTACAAAGTGGTCAGCATTAAATTGTGCGAAGTGTTTCGTGCAAACCGTTCAGCATTTCATGCAAACTGTTCACCGATCCGTACAAGAATCGTTTCGTACTGTTCCGTGCAAGTGGTGTAGTAGTATTGCTTCAGAGTCTGTAACTTTTATCCTTATTTGCATAGCTAGTCTATAATTAGGGCTGGGTATTGGCTGGAAATTTCGTATTGTGATATATTGCAATATTTTAAATTGTATTGCAATAAATATTGGTGTATTGCAATATTTTCAATAATAAAATGAGATGTATTATTTTATCCACCTTCCATTATATTCATCACTGTTCATTATCTTCACTTTTTCATACAGAATGTACATGCATGCACCTATGATAAATAACAAAAGTTCTTGCATGTTAACCAGTTTTCATTGAAAATAAACATGAACAAAAATGAGATTCATAAACATTGTATTGTTCGAGCAAAAGTTTAAAGTTAAATAGGGGGATTTAGGATTTTCGATCTTTGGGTTTATTGAGCGACTTATTGACATAAATTCAGGTACTGCCTGTGATTATACATGATCTGCACTTCAGCAGTTGACTTATAATGACACATTTTCCTAAATTAAAACAAAAACATGGAATGTAATGACAACTACAAGAGATAAAAGGTCATATCTCCATATTTGGAAGCTGTTCGCTTACGCAATGACAAGTTCCTGTAAAATGGAAGCTGTACACAGCGAAATTCAAACTTGTTGGTTTTAGTTCTATTTCTACTCTAATTAAAATGGAATTAATGGCGAGTCAGTTGTGAAGGTAACTTTTTTGGTTGTATATCAATGATATGTGACTTGATTTTACCGAAACATGTACTGAGTGCAATTTTTATTTTGCTACATTGCTGGTATATGGGATGCATTCTATCGTTAAACCGGGGTCCTGTCCGTACGACATTATCACTTTAACAATAGAACATTCCATCTACATGTGATGCAACAGATTCGTTGTCCGGATCCGACTGTCCCCCTACGTATTTGACTTCTGTGTTACATAATCTGAAAATGGCGACAGACCTGTCTATTTTGTTCGTCTTTTTGTCTTTCTTGAACCCAAAATGCATCCATGCATCAGCTTTCGCACGTTTATTTGGCACGATTACAAAGTTGATCAACGTTTCCTCTGACATCTTTACTGTATTTAATTTTATGAATCCCGAGCTCGTAACTTTATTCCTAGCCCGAGCATTTTTTGCCGGTATATCGGTATTTGAAAAACATATTGCAATACGATATTTTTTTAACGACGAATCGCAATACACCTGAGTATCGATATTATTGCACAGCCCTATCTATAATACATGTATACATCTTGTACCCACCCAAGCATTCAACAGAATACTGAACGTAACTCCATGAAAACTTTTGACCCTAAATTAATATGAAGAAATGCTGCAAAATAAATTCAAAACTAGAAAGTTAAATACCAGAGCTCCAGATAAGGTGCGTTTCAGCATAAATACTCATTAAATTTTTACCAAATACGCATTAAACTTAAAAATCATCCGTACAATTACGCATTCACGAAGGTAAATACGCTTTACACTCCTCTAAATGCATAGAGGTAACTCAAAACAACTGTATCAGCCTAATTGTTATACTTCTTTCTTAAATAAACAGGTAGATGTAGGGTGCGGTCGAAAGCACATAAAAACTTGTATTATTAATCGTAAATGATTGATTGTTGCTACAGCCATGGCACAGAAAATGGTATCTGACAAACGATATATATTTCCTCTGTTAAACTTAGTAAGTTTTTACTGAAAGGTCGCTCCTGCAGCATATTGTCTCGCTAACTATTTGAAAGTATTTGCAAGAATGGGAGTCGCGCATTTATTTACCGACTTCCGTCACATATGCACTCGTTTTACACAGATGGAGGAAATCCAATTCTAGGTTAACGATACAAGATGGGGGGAATCCGACAGTAATTTGCAGTGAAAACAAAGTGGAAAAATATATATGGGCAGAGTTAGGTTTGTCTGAATTTTAAAAAATGCTATAGAAGGTCACAAACCTTTGAAACTGTTATTTTTTGGTTTAAAATGCTTTTAGTTTCTCGGTAATAACAGTTTAATTTACAGTATGACCAATAGTTTTGTTGTTTGTTTGGTGTTAATTAAATTTTTTCAATACTATACAATCACAGGGGATTCTTGTCCATTTTGTTCTCAATCTATGTGTTATATATTTATATATAATAGGTTGAGAACAAAATGGGTAAGAAGTCCCTGTGGTACATTAAATGATTGTATATTTATGGGTGAAAATTCTTTGTAGTTCTTTTTATTATCATTGGGATTTTTATACCCCCCTCCCCCCCCGCGAACGAAGTTCAGGGGGGTATATAGGAATCACTCTGTGTGTCTGTGTTGAGTACCTTCATGACCTCTATATGACCTTGACCCTTGACATCAAGGTCAAAATTAAAAGTTTTTTTTACAATGGATTCGTGTCCGGGCCATAACTTCTTTGTTCTTTGACATAGGCATACCATATTTGACACATGAGTGTATCACCATGAGACAATGTATTGGGTACCTTTATGTCCTCCATATAACCTTGACCTCAAGGTTACAATTAAAGGTTTTTACAATGGATTCGTGTCAGGGCCATGACTTCTTTCTTCTTTGACATAGGCATGCCATATTTGACACATGAGTGTATCACCATGAGACGATGTGTCTGGTACCCTCATGACCTCTATGTGACCTTGAACTTTGACCTCAAGGTCAAAATTGATTATAGGGTTTTGACATAGTTATACCATAAGACATGGATGTATCACCATGAGACTATGTGTGATGTACATTCATGACCTCTTTATGACCTTGACCTTTGATCTCAAGGTCAAAATTATAGGTTTATACCATAGATTTGTGTTCGGACTATATCTTCCATTTTCTTCTACAAAGGCATACCATATTTTTAGCCGAGTTGCAACGAAGTTGAACTCGGCTATTGGTTTGGTGATGCGGGCGGGCGTGCGTCAACAATTGGTTTCCGGATGATAACTCGAAAAGTTTAAATCTGAATGAAATGAAACTTTAATATATTGTTGGATACCAGGTAAGGAAGACCCCTATTGATTTTGGAGAGAAAAGGTCAAAGGTCAAGGTCACAGTGACCGAATATAGAATGAAATTTTCAGAAAAATTTGGTTTCCGGATGATAAATCAGAAAGTTTAAATTGAAATCAAATGAAACTTTGATATATTGTTGGGTACCAGGTAAGGAAGACCCCTATTGATTTTGGAGAAAAACGTCAAAGGTCAAGGTCACAGTGACCAAATATAGAATGAAAATTTCAGAAATATTTGGTTTCCTGATGATAACTCAGAAAGTTTAAATACGAATCAAATGATTCTTAAAGATATTGTTATGTACCAGGTAAGGAAGACCCTGATTGATTTTGGAGAACAAAGGTCAAGGTCACAGTGACCGAAAATAGATTTTAAATTAAATTTTTTTTGGTTTCCGAAGGATAACTCCGAAGATTTTGATTTGAATCAAATGAAACTTGGATATATTGTTGGATACCAGGAAAGCAAGGCCCCTATTGATTTTGGAGAAAAAAGGGCAAAGGTCAAGGTCACAGTGACCGAAAAAAGATTGAAAACTTCAGACAAATATGGTTTCTGGACAGTAACTCGAAAAGTTTAAAACTGAAATTAGTTCTTCACAATTATAAATATGCCACATCATTCCTGACTTTACAATGTATCCCATGCAACTCGGCTCATGCACCCCTGGGTGCATATATCGATTTTTACACTCAGGACGGAGGTAATTTATACCTATTAACAACACCGTTTGGGAGATTGGGGTAAGCGGGGGGTATTCTTAGTGAGCATTGCTCACAGTACCTTTTGTTTAATCAAACTTGCTTATAATTTTATTAAAACCTTCTGAAAGTTTACCATAGAAATCTATAGTAAAAGAGTTTCCTTGTTTACATAAATAAATAAATATAGATTGAAATTTTTTTCCATGCGGTACCTTTTTA